>NC_069123.1:50128948-50428948 GCF_026914265.1 Mya arenaria
CAGAGCTCATATCGGAGGTTACAGCTGCAGATGGAACAGAGGCTGGACTAGAGCAGCTGGAGCAACAGGAGCAGGCTACTGCAAACTCTGATGTCTTAAGCAAGGTATTGTATGCATAATGTGCTGTTTTTGTTATAAAAAAATAGCAAAATAAAAAAATAAATGTTTTTATGTCATTGAAAAAAAGACCCAATTTGCTCAAAACAAGATTGGATGTTTATGGTAAAATTAATGTACATTTCTTTCTCAACTATAATTTTCTGAATAAATGAACAGAAATTAGTACCAAGTGTCTGTTTTAAATATTTAGTAATAGTGTATGCTGCCATTCACTATACGCATTTGAATGCAGGCGAAGAAGGTGATAACTGCGGTGTTTGCAGTAAAAGACCGTATAGTGGAGACGCTGGTGAAGACACAGACACCTGGCCAGGAGCTCGACCTGTACACCGACGCATTCACCATACTCACTCGCAGGCAAGAGATCAACAAGATAGGTCTGTACACTTCAGTATTAGAATATGTTGGATTACATTACAAACAGTGAGGTATTTTCATAAGATGATATAATCCATAGTTGTTTGGAATTTCAATTTCAAAAATTAGATAAATGTCACTTAGTGTAAAACTTATTGATAATATTTCTAAAATAAAGCCCTTTTAAAGTTCATTATCAATTTGACAATTGTTAAAGGTCAAGACGGAGGACTGTATTATTTTTTTTGACAGGAGAAGGCAATATGGAGACAAGTTCTGGGAAGTTTGTGTTGCCAAGAGCTGATGTCCTGCTACCCAATGATTCACTCTCAGATCCCTATGTAGATGTGAATGTGAGCATCTACTACAATCATTTCAGTATTTAATGTTAGCTGATGTATACTTACTTTGCTATCAAGTTTTTTTAGCTCACCTGTGTGAGCTATTGTGCCAGGGTGATAGTCTGTCATAGTTCGACGTCCATCCTGCCATCATCATTTCCCTTCAAACAACTTCACCTTCTCCTAAACTACTGGGATAGTTTCAACCAAACTTCACAGGACTGTTCCTTTGGCGATCCTTTTTCAGATTCCTTCAATATAAGTGGTTCCATGCAGAACTCTTGTCGCCATGGCAACCAAATGTAACGATTTAAAAATCTTCATCTCAGAATTTGTTGGCTCGATTTCAAAAAAATGTCACAGAAATCTTCCTTAGCATAGGTAACCCTGTATCAAATTCCTTCACCCCATTTTAATTTGTTAATAAAAATGGCCACTAGGGGGCAGAAGTACTTTTCACTATATATCTCGTTATGGAAAACTTTGAAAATCTTCTCCTCAGAATCAGCTGGCCCGATTTAGAAAATAATTTCACAGAAGTGTTTCTTAGCCTACCATATATCAAATTCCTTCACCCAATTGTGATTCATAAAGAAAACATTGCCGCCAGGGGTGGGTCTAGTATTTACTATATATATGTTGTCCGAAGCCTTTGTCCATTAATAACCAAATTTGGTCAGAATGTATATTGGCATAATTTGTAGGACAAGTACCATAACCAGCCATATCACTTTAGTCACCCAAGAGTTATCACCCTTTATTTATAGAAATTAACTTAAATTGGTCCTGTCTGATCAATAACTTTAAAAGCCTTTGTCCAATCAGAACATGTATAGGCATCATATCTTGGACAGGATCAATAACAAGCCATATTGTTGTAGTCATCTAAGAGTTATTGCCCTTTAACTATGATAATTACCTAAATTTGGTCTTGTCCAATTAATAACTTTAAAAGCCTTTGTCCAATCATCACTAAATATGTTAAGAATGTGTAGTGGCATTATACATCAGACAAGTTTGATAGCTAGCCAAATTGCTGCAGTCACCAGAGAGTCATTGCCCTTTAATTATAGAAATGTCTAGAGCACTGTCAAAGCCTTTAATCAGGTGAGCGGTGTTATTAGTTACGGGGTGAGTAGGTGAACCGATATGGGACATACGAGGCAAAGGAAACCATATCGAGTGAGAGCGAAGTTTGAACCTTAATATGGTTTCCTGTGCCCTGTATATCTGATATCTGGTCACTACTAACCCCGTAACATATATCACGTTGACAACCATTTATTCATCAGAATATTCATCGGAATCGGAAAATAGATGCCATTTTTTGGTACAATATAAACTTGGTCACCCAATATGGAAAAATATGGGGTCACGGTGTGACCAGTCCTCGACCAATGACGTTGCATCATTTATGTTGGAGGCGTAATATAAGACTATATTTGCCCTCTTGTTTATCTTTTAACAAAGATAAAATTGCATGCTTTTATTAACATTTTATGTTCTTTTAACATTCTCTGCCTATTCCAGTTAGTGGAGTTTCCCATGAACCCATACCTTTGGAGTCACAGTGCCCAGTTCATCCACTCCCCAGTAGTCAGTCTAAATCTTGTGGACAGCAGTGGACATGACATTCCCGTGGTCAACCTCTCACACAGCATACAACTGGACATCACACTGGACCCTGCCCAGATCTCTACTCACCATGTAGAGGTGAGGCTTAAGTTATCGCCAGTGTGCACCTTGTCCATAATAATTAACTGTAAAACTTTTATCAAAGGCAGTATTTAATCAGTTTGGAATAATATATTTATTTTTTTCAGCCAATTGACCAGTTGCCAAAGCAATTGCAACAAATTGTTGAGATTATTTGGCGAGGTTTTCAGTTAATTCATTGGGTGATGGAATCATGTGCTTTTGCTTACTCATTAGATATTATCCTGTTATTGGGCATATGATTGTTCCATTGACAACTTGCAACTGGTCAATTGACCGGGGTTGCATTAAAGATGTTCACTTCTCTACATGTAAAATTAATTGTTAGACTTACCAAATGTAAATAGATGGAGAGTTGTCTAGTGGTATAAATGTCTGCCTCTCATCAAAAGGTCATGTGTTTGAGCCAAACCAGTGTCATATTATTACAGGCATACTTGGAAGACCGTTCAGACATGGATGTGCACAGTTTCTGGGTGAACTCGAACACCAGCAGTATTCACATAATTGTGTTGCCAGAAAACACCAGCGTCCCACTGGAGGTGTTCGTACAACATGGTGAAAATCCTACTGCTTTGAAATATTTGCAGCATGGTAAGTTTCCAAAATTTGGTAGATTTATTTCTTATCTTTTAATTTTTATTAAGTTTTCGGATTAGTTAAAGAGAGACAACTTCAGTTGGTGTCGACTTTCAATTGCCCTTATATCAGTTATTTCCCTTGGTCAAATATTGCTAAATGTTTTTTTCTTGTAGAATTCTTGTAAGCTGATCCTTGTTTCTAAGCAACGAGAAACCTCAAAATGATGTCAAATACTTTTTATAGATTAGTTAACAGTTTATTTATTGTTACATGAAGATATGAATTATTTAGAGCCATATTTCTAATTAATTTATATCTACATTTACCAATAACTGAACTGTTCACTAGTCTACAAAAAGTAGATTATAGTCTATAATTTATTTATGGTATTAATGCTGCGATTGACAATGCATGAATAAAGTTTGCAACGTCCAAATGCAAGACATTCAGTTGCTCAACATTTCTGGAGAAGTTCCATTAGTGGCTGTTGGTGGTGAGATGGTGGTTTGATAACACCCACTCCACCCTGCAGGTGATCATGTACATGTATGTCTTGTCAATGATTACTGGCCAGACATTCATTGCTTGTATCCACCTCAGTTTGGGAAAATGGTGTGATAAATGGAATGACTATAATGTTTTTTGATCATTTTTTTTAAATGTAAAAACTTTCTTGGACCTTCCAAGTACTTGTGAAATATTGCCATGGAGAGTCTTTTAGTACATGCAAACATTAAGACCTTTTGAGGTTATGTGTCTTTTATTAACTCTCAGAGACTCTACCCAAATCAGTGGACAATATAGAAGGTGTGACAGATTTACCCGAGGCGATCAAGTTGGAATTGAGGTACACGCTTACCGTGACAGCAGACCTCATACAGCTACATGGGACAGGCTGGTGGTATGTGGCCATCAGAAATTATGGTAAGATTCATTCACTTATTTGGGACACTAGAGTACATTCAAATTGATAATAGTGTTTAAAAGCTCATCACCTTTTAATAAGTTGTGTCAGGCTTTGACAGCTGATGTTAAATGCTGAGATGTATTACAAATGAAATATATTCCAAACAAAATTTCAGCTTAAGTTCATTACTAGCAAACTTATTTATTTTACTGTTTGTAGAGCAAATTTTGTCCACAAAAAAACTTAAACAATTTCTTTTTATCTTGTTTTCAGATGAAAATGCCTTTGAACCCAACAGTTATGAGGACCTGTCTGTATACTATGACAATGACCTTGAGCAAGGAGTGACCATCACTTATGACCTTCAGCTCGTGACCTCAGGATGTTATTACTGGAACGTAAAAGCTGACTCATGGACAAGCGACGGATGTGTGGTATTTGCTATACTTTCATCCAATTTTTAATTCTTTATGCAAAGGAATTCAAGCGCATCCAGTTTTAGAAAAAAATATCCCAAAACATAATGATTATAATTATACTTGTAGTTCAAGACAAAATTATGTTGTTGTTTTTTCAGGAAATCAGGAAATCAAAGTCAGTACATGTTCATTTATTTACTCTGAAAACTAGGTCTAATTACATAAACCTTCCTTCAGACGAGCCAGTTGTCAAACACCAACTTCACACGCTGTCTATGTAACCACCTGACATCATTCGGCTCAGAGTTCTATGTACCACCTAACCATATCAACTTTGAGCGTGTGTTCAGCACAATGGAATCAGATCTCCGTGACAACCATGCGGTGCTAGCCCTGCTGTGTACCGTCACAGTGCTGTACGTGGTCGGTGTTGTGTGGGCTTGGAGACAGGATAAGAAGGACATACAAAAGGTATATCATGATACAGTGTCAATAAAGTGTTGTTATGATCTGATATGATGTTTATTTTTTTAATTTTGTAACAAATTTTCGGTTTCCCTTTTCTGCATGATTTAATTAAAAAGAATCATTTGTTAAAAAATCGGCGATTCCCTTTAGATTGTTAAAGACTTACTTGAAGTGTTTGACAAAGTTATCTTTACCATATGTTCACCCCTTGTTTACAGTGGGGTGAGTTGCCACCAGATGCAGTGTTTGACACAGTTATCTTTTCCATATTTTCACCTGTTGTTGTCAGTAGGGTGTGTTGACCACCAGATTACAGAATTTAACTCGGTCATCTTTTCCATATTTCCAGCCCTTGTTTACAGTGGGGTGTGTTGCCCACCAAAGACAGTGTTTGACTCAGTTATCTTTTCCATATTTCCAACCCTTGTTTACAGTGGGGTGAGTTGCCCACCAGATACAGTGTTTGACACAGTTATCTTTACCATATTTCCACCCCTTGTTTACAGTAGGGTGAGTTGCCCACCAGATACAGTGTTTGACACAGTTATCTTTACCATATTTCCACCCCTTGTTTACAGTGGGGTGTGTTGCCCACCAGATACAGTGTTTGACACAGTTATCTTTACCATATTTCCACCCCTTGTTTACAGTGGGGTGTGTTGCGTGCCAGATACAGTGTTTGACTCAGTTATCTTTTCCATATTTCCACCCCTTGTTTACAGTGGGGTGAGTTGCCCACCAGATACAGAGTTTGACTCAGTTATCTTTACCATATTTCCACCCCTTGTTTACAGTGGGTTGAGTTGCCCACCAGATACAGAGTTTGACACAGTTATCTTTTCCATATTTCCACCCCTTGTTTACAGTGGAGTGAGTTGCCCACCAGATACAGAGTTTGACTCAGTTATCTTTTCCATATTTCCACCCCTTGTTTACAGTGGGGTGTGTTGCGTGCCAGATACAGTGTTTGACACAGTTATCTTTTCCATATTTCCAACCTTTGTTTACAGTGGAGTGAGTTGCCCACCAGATACAGTGTTTGACACGGTTATCATTACCATATTTTTACCCCTTGTTTACAGTGGGGGTGTGTTGTCCACAAGATACAGTGTTTGACTCAGTTATCTTTACCATATTTTCACCTGTTGTTTACAGTGGGGTGTGTTGCCCACAAGATAAGTCTTTGGCTCAGTTATTTTTACCATATTTCCAACCCTTGTGTTCAGTGGGGTGTGTTGCCCACCAGATACAGTGTTTGACACAGTTATCTTTACCATTTTCCACCCCTTGTTTACAGTGGGGAGTGTTGCCCACCAGATGCAGTGTTTGACTCAGTTATCCTTACCTATTTTTTCACCCCTTGTTTACAGTGGGGAGTGTTGCCCTTGGTTGACAATATTGTGAGTGACAGCTACTTCTATGAGATGACTGTGTACACAGGGATGCGGCAGGGGGCAGGAACAGCCTCTAATATCAGCTTCGTGCTGGCAGGGGACCACATTGACACAGGTGTTAGACAGCTTCGGGATGAGAAGCGTTTAAAGGTTTGCCAATGTTCATCCTCATGCCAGATTAAATATTAACCAATCCCACACCGCATAACAAAAGTCCACTTGTTTAGAATGCGGAAACCACGGGTCATTTTGTGGCATGCATGCTTAATATGCGGATCAAATCGAATTTTTGCGGTTTCTGTGTCAAATCGAATTGGCGAGTCTTGAACCGTTTTTTTCAATACATCAAAGCAAATTGTTGCACCTTTAATTCTTATAGTCAGACATTCCTATTGTTCACTTGGTAAATTAAACAACAAACAACAACAAAGATCTTGGTCTTCAAGAACAAGTGCTATAACCATGTATGTTACATAAATGCTTGAATCCCACGCAGACCCTATATACATGTACACACATATTTTCAGGAGTTCAACCGAGGGAGCATTAATAATTTTGTGTTGAGTGCAGACGAGCAGCTGGGTTCCCTTGTGTTCCTGAGAGTTTGGCACGATAACTCAGGTGCTGGGAGTCGCCAGGGATGGTACCTCAGCAGGGTCGTTGTACGAGAACTCTTCGGACATGAAAATGTGTACGTAGGACATGGGTTTCAATAACTTTATAACTTAACTACAGATTCTTTTCATTAAGAAAAAAACTTTTTCTTTATGTAAAAAATGAACTATTTTGAACTGACTGAAAACCATGCAAAGTGTGTTTGATTCAATAACTGTTCAGTTTGTTTTATAAGAACAGGTTTATATCAATGTTTGTCATGGAATATCAGTCTTCTCACCTCTACTGGTTTGTTGTTTGCTGTGAATAAGTTTTTCACAACTATCGGGTTTTAACTTTTGAAGAGAGCTTGTGGGTTGGTTGGTTGTTCGGTTTTGTCTGAATGATAACTCATGAAAGGGGTGACAGATTTAAATAATTTTTAGTACACATGTTCAATACCTTAAAATACAGATATTTGGTTACAAACCCCAATAATTTTGACAGGGTTATGTCCCCATTCAAACTTAGAATTTGCAATACATGCCTTGTCCAGTGGAAAGCTTATTACAATGGATTTGAATACTATTTAGTACTCTGGTTTAATACTATGTAATGCAGGTCAAATTTGATTCTGGTTACAAACAACAAATTAGTGGCAGAGTTGTGACAGAGTTCAGTCCCCTTTGCAACTTAGAATTTAGCAAAAATTTGGTGTCCAGACACTTATGAAAGCGTTGACAGATTTCAATAACTTATGGTATACATGTTTAACACCATAAACTAAAAGATATTTCGACTTTGGTTACATGGAGTATTTTCCCATTTTCAATGAAGAATTTGCAAAAATAACAGCATCAATATGATAACTTGTGACAGGTCCAGCGGAATTAAATAAATTTTGGTACACAGGTCTTACACTATAAAATACAGATCAAGATCGACTTTTGTTACAATCCACCAATGTAAGAGAGAGTAAGGCTCCTTTTTATATTAGTTTACAAAACAAAAATTGCAAAAAAAGTTGATGAAAGGCCAATCAGGGAACAGTTTACAATTGTAGTGTCAAGACTGCGAGTGGGCATATTATTCACATATGTGACTGCTTTTGTGAATACATGTACCTTGTTTATACTAAAATTAGCATGAAAATAATTTACAAATCCCAGACAATATTTTCAAGGAAGGTTAATAGAAAGGAAGGACAAGGAATGACAACATAATATCAATTGACGTATTACATACATAATACATTCAGTATCACAGATGTCAATACAACATTTCTCAAGGTCAGCAAAATCATTGACAATAAAAAGGCTTGAAAAACAATGTGTTGTTGTATGCTAAGCACAAAAGTTCACCTTTAACAGATACCTGAATTGTCTTTTTCCCAGTACTACCCTTATAAAAATATAATGACAGGCACCAGTAAGGGGATGTACTGTTGCCATCATAGCAGCTTTGGTATGACATGCCGTGCCATTGAACCAGCAACCTGCTGCTCCCCAGGCATATGCTCTACCACTAGGCTATTGGCCTGGTTTAATGCCTTAAAAGTAATTGGTGATATATCTTTACATACTACAAACTTCACCCTTTAATATTGCACAAAGAACACATACCTAAATGAAAAAGAAGAAAAATATGTAGAAAGAAGAAATTTCTTGAAGTTGAATCAAAATGTAGTGTTTGTATACATGAAGTCAAAACAAAAAACTACCAATTTAGTAAAAGGTAAATGATTTACAATTTCTGGGTATTGATTGTTAACATAGAAAGCAACATGTTTCTCATGGATTTCTTTGGTTGATGCAAATTATCCGCATATTTATTTTTTGTCACATTTGCTCTAAATCTTAGAGAGCAAATTAAGTATCTTTTCACTATATGGTAAATTTGGGCACGAACATAGCAAAGTTTTCTTCGTGCAAATTTTTGCAGTTTGCCTTTATTACTTGTTTGTTGTGAATAAGTTGTTCACAGCTATCCCGTATGTTGTTTGCAGTGAATAAGTTGTTCACAGCTATCCCGTATGTTGTTTGCAGTGAATAAGTTGTTCACAGCTATCCCGTATGTTGTTTGCAGTGAATAAGTTGTTCACAGCTATCCTGTACGTTGTTTACAGTGAATAAGTTTATTCACAAGGAAGCACAGAAAATTAAATGAACAGACGTGATGCATAGTATTTATTACTGTAATACATAGAATGTTTAACATCTGTTAATATTTTTTGTGTTTTCTTGTATCTACTGCGTCCATTTGAAAAAAAGAATGTTTATTTTGATGAATCTTAAAAATGTAAATTTCACAGAACGCAAATAACATTGAAATTAGAGAAATTTCAACACACATATGTCATCGCAATAGCTGAACATGTAAAGGTTGCAGTTGGCCTTCAGATAAAGATAAAAAAATAATGATAAAAGATAAAGAATCCTTATTATCATTCCTTTTCAGAAACAGGTAACATCACTGTATTTTGACACATCAGGTACCCACAGAATTATTCACTGATACCTACCTGAATTATTAGCTTGACTATTCCAAGAATAAGGAGGGCTATACTACTCAACTCAGCCTGTGTATCAATGGCCAGTTAAAGTTTAAATACAGGTTGGCATTTTCATTATAACACCTAGTACCTTTCACATCATACTTAAAACAAATTATGACCCCTGATTGACAGAGGAACTTAGGTTAGTTTAAGGGCAGGTTGTGTCAGGTTTTTAGTTTTAGCATATTGTGTTTCTGGTTCAAGTTCTAGTTGGGAGTATCACTTACAACTCCCAAGCCCTTTATTCCATTAACTTCATACTTTACAAAATTCTTTACGGCCATCACAATCATAATAAGTTTACATAATCCATATTATACTTAATACAAATTATGGCCCTTGATTGAAAGTTTGGTTCAAGTTTTAGGGCATCTTTGGGTTTTAACTCAGATCTCCAATACCATTCATTCAAAGGACTTCTTACTTCAGACAGTGGCTCAGGGCCATCACACAGTTAAGTTTGTCAATGTTGTATGACACTCAATACAGATAATGGCCCTTCAATAACTTCCTCCATCAGATGTAGGGCATGTTGTGACTTGAACTTATATCTTGAATACCATTGATCCAAATTAGTTTAATACACTTCACAATTGTTCGTTGATGTCGCAAAATTATGTTACATATTTCAATATCATCCTACAACTTATGGCCCTTGATTGACTTAAACTGTTTGGTTAGTTTTATGGCAACCTGAGGTAAATTTTAACTCAGATATCAAATACCATTCATTCAATGGACTTCATACTTTACACAATTGGTAACATAACTCCATATTATCCAATATACAAGTTATGACCCTTGATGACAAAGGAAGTTTATTTAAAATTTTATCAATTATGAATACTGTCTAGTTAAGTACCTCATACAATGCAGCATTATAGTCGCACTGTTTGACAAATCTCTTGATGCTGTTAATTCAAGTGACATGATACCTAACACTGACGAGAGTTTTTCACAGATACATCTTTATTTTATTCATTTCAAAGGCGTTAAGTCAAATCCTCTGTTTTACGACAGCTCTGGTTTTCTTCCAGTACTACCCTTTTAATGCCAAGCACCAGGCTAGAGGGCCTACTGTTACCAATGTACCATTGTTTACATTCTTTGTTATGACAAAGCAAGGGATCAGACCAGCAACCTTCTCCTCCCATGCGTAAACTCTACAATTAAGCTATTGGTGCAGTTTAATGCCTTTAAAGTCATTTGCAGTATCTTTTTATGCCCCCACAAAGTGGCGGCATATAGGGTTGCCCTTGTCCGTACGTACGTCTGTCCGTACGTACGTCTGTCCGTACGTACGTACGTCCCGAAGATTGTTTCCGATCTAATTCTTGAAAACCGTTTGTCCAATCCTCACCAAACTTTAAACACATGTTTGTGACCATAATATCTTGATCAAGTTCGATAGTCATGGAAATCGCTTTAGTCATTTAGGAGTTACGGCCCTTTTTTGCCAAAAATACTTCAAAAATGATTGTTTCCGATCTAATTCTTGAAAACCGTTTGTCCAATCCTCACCAAACTTTAAACACATGTTTGTGACCATAATATCTTGATCAAGTTCGATAGTCATGGAAATCGCTTTAGTCGTTTAGGAGTTACGGCCCTTTTTTGCCAAAAATACTTCAAAAATATATGTTTCCAATCTAATTCTTGAAAAGTATGTGTCCAATCCTCACCAAACTTTACATACATGATTGTGACCATAATATCTTGATCAAGTTCGATAGCCATGGAAATCGCTTTTGTCATTTAGGAGTTACGGCCCTTTATTTGCAAAAAAAGACTTGAAAAATACGTCCCGAAGATTGTTTCCGATCTAATTCTTGAAAACTGTTTGTCCAATCCTCACCAAACTTTAAACACATGTTTGTGACCATAATATCTTGATCAAGTTCGATAGTCATGGAAATCGCTTTAGTCATTTAGGAGTTACGGCCCTTTTTTGCCAAAAATACTTCAAAAATCATTATGGCTTATTTTCTGTGACAAAAAACCGAAGTGGGGGCATCCGTGTCCTATGGACACATTTCTAGTTCCATCTGTTATGGTAGGCTCTCCAGTTCTTTCATTAAATGCTTCCTCGATAACTTTGTACATGTGATTACCATTGACATTTCACAGCTTACCCATAAAAACCTGTATGATTATACCATAAATTTTCCATGTGTCCTGGATATCAACTACACAATTTCATCTTGCACACATACCTGTATAAAAAAAAAAGCTGTTCATACTTGTATGTAGTACTATGTACAGTAACAACATAATTTTTACAAGTATCAATTTTGATAATTTTTCTCTATCTGAAGTAACTGAAATTTATTAAAGTTTGATCTGTTGGACTGTAGAGTTTGTCATTAACAAATTCACAACACATTGGGACATAGTTGTCACAATGGCTCATGGGTTTATGTGCCTGTGTGCATAAGTTTGTCGTCTGTCCATCTTATTTCGTCTTGTTTAGTCTGTAACTTGGCCCTGCATTGGGAGGTATTAAAGTAACTTTACAGTAAATGTTCACAGTATGTCTTGTGTGAGACCATGTCTGTAGGTCAAAGTTCAAGGTCACACTCTCGGGTCTTTGGTTAAAATTCCTTGATATTTTGCATGTATTGATATTTTAAAATAACTTGGTAAAAATGTTAACAACGCGAAGACAATGTGCATGCAAGGTCCATGTCTGTAGGTCAAAGGTCAAGTTCACACTCAAGAGTCATTGGTCAACATCCCTTGTGCTTTGGCTCTTTTGAGCTGAAACTTGGCCATGCATCAGCGTTTTAAAATAACATCGCACAAATGTTCACCATGAGAAGACGGCATGTTTGGTTTTAGACCAATGTTTGTATGCTAAGGTTACACTCAAGGGTCATTGCTCAAAATTCCTTGTATATGGGCTTATCCGAGCAGCTGTAACTTGGCCATGCATCAAGGGATTTTTAAAGAACTTGGTACAAATGTTCACCATGACAAGATGGTATGTCATGTGCATGACCCATGTCTGTAGGAAAAATGTCAAGGTCACATTCAAGGTTAGTTAGTCAAAATCTCTTGAATTTTTGCTTCTCTTGACTAAATGGGACATGCATGGAGTGTTAAAATAACATTGTACAAATATTCATCATGAGAAGATGGCATGTCTGGTGATAGACCCATGTCTGTAGGTTGAAAGTCATGAGTCATTGGTCAAAATTCCTTGTATTTAGGCTTGTCCAGACTGTAACTTGGCAATGCATGGGGGATTTTAAATGTTCACAAATGCTGTGTCGTCTGCTTGACCTTTTTCTTTCTGTAGGTCAACGGTCAAGGTCATACTCAGAGGTCAGATATATTGTTGTTTTGTTTTGCTTTTTTTACATCACTGCAATCAGTTTTACAACAATTACAAATCAAGGTCAAAGAGTAATCTTTCTCAGAACTGTTCCATGTTTCATTCACCAATAAACATTTAGTTCATTTAACAGATAAGAGGTGAGCATAAATTACTGGGTATTGATTTCCTTCATAAAAGCAACATGGTTACAGTTGATTTATTTGATTTATGGAAATTTGGTGGTTGAGTCTCACATGCTAGTTACAATGTTTTCGTTGACTAGGATCCTTGTTTCTAGTCAGAGTGGTTGATGGTCTACCAAGTCTACTGGTGTTCTACTGTTCCTAAATGTTTTATCCCACTTGTAGACAAAGTCCTCCCCCAATTCTACAAGCATTAGACTCCTCAATAAACTGAATAATGCCTACGCTGAAGATTTTTTTTAGAATAGATCTATAAAAAACTCATCATACTTCAATGTTGGCAACTGCCGACAATAAAGGAAAAATTCAGTAAACAGTTGTTTACAATTTCTTGCTTAAGATGGTGTCTTGAAATTTTCAGGACATGGTGTCAAGACTTCAACACTTTCATCACATATTTTAATGCAAAATTATTTGATCAAAATATGGTATGATCATATTGTCAATATTTTACCTTTTTCACAAATGTTGGGCTAGTGTAATTTGTGTCAAGTGCACATATGTTTGTTTTCATAGATATTACAGCGCCAAATTATTTGATCAAAGTATGGTATTATTATATTATTGAGATTATACCCATACTCACAAATGTTGGGCTAGTGTAACATGTGTCAAGTGCACATATGTTTGTTTTCATAGATATTACAGCGCCAAATTATTTGATCAAAGTATGGTATTATTATATTATTGAGATTATACCCATACTCGCAAATGTTGGGCTAGTGTAACATGTGTCAAGTGCACATATGTTTGTTTTCGTAGATACGAGAAATCTAAATATCGCTGTTGAAAAACAATACACCATACCCTTACCATCAATGTGGGTGCATTGAAATTCATTTGTACCATTTTACATGCAATTTCAACAGAATATGTTATCTTAATGTAAAACTTCTGCAAACTTCCCGATATTTGTGGCAAAGCAAGCAAATTTAGTTCAAAGCAATGACAAATTCCTTTTTAAAGTTGCCTATGTGTTTTACTGACAACAGTTAGGAATTACCCACCATTAATGTTTCAGGTATGTGTTCCTGTGTAACAGGTGGCTGGCAGTGGAAGAGGATGATGGAATGGTGGACCGTCTGCTTCCCGTTGCCGCTCATGAGGACATCGCTTCCTTTGGCAACATCTTCTACTCCGATACGCGAAAAAGACTCACAGACTCGCACCTGTGGATATCAGTGTTTGCTAGGCCTAACAGGAGTAATTTTACACGAGTCCAGAGGGTTTCTTGCCTCTTCTCACTTCTCATGATGTCTATGTTGGCCAGTGCCATGTTCTATCGCGCTGAAGACAATTTACGGAATGCTCAGGGGTACACACTTGGACCTTTTAAGTTTACTCTTCAAGAAATATACACTAGTGTAGTAACAAGTATTCTCGTGTTCCCAGTCACCATATTGATAGATCAGTTTTTTCGCAGAAGCAAACCAAAGGAAAGACAAAAAGAGCAGGCATTTCGTCCTCATAGACCAGCATCAAGTTTCACACAGAACTTTTACAATATATTTAGACCTCAAACACGAACTCAAGTATCTCCTATCTCTGAAAATGTATCCAGTCCAAAGCATAGATCATACAGGCCAAGTAAAAAAGTTTCCGTTACATTTCAAGACGTTGCTTCTGAAGAATCCCCTCCATGCACTCCTAGCAATCTAGACTTGCTGACCCCTACAGAAACCCCTGCCCCAGCTGTTTTTGTATCCAGCAAGAACAATGCCTCACCACCCTCTGTACCTGTGGCCCGGCACCACCACACTCCAGCCCCACCCCTCCACCTCAATACTGCAAATGAAACTTCTCAAGCATGGAGGTTTAAACAAAATGTGGAATTACATTCAAATGAAGAACAAGAAAAATTGCCATTTAAATTACCACAAAGACATTTAACTCCAAGGCGTTCAATGTCCTTCACCAATTCACCAGCCATCTCACCGAGGGCTGAGCCCAGGTCACCAACTGAATCCATATTTTCCTTTGACTCTGTTTCACCCGAGATAGAAGACATTACCATGAAAAACAACCCTGCAAGGGGGACAACTGCAAGGCAAGGGAAGCTACTCCTACCCCACTGGTGTGTGTACATTGCCTGGACTATGGTGTTTCTGACATCCTCTATATCTGCTGGAATAACATTTCTGTACAGTATCGAGTGGGGGAAAGAAAAGTCTCTTGCCTGGCTTACCTCCATGCTCCTGACCATCGTGGAATCTGTCTCGATTATACAGCCGGCTAAGGTAATTTAGTGTTTAAATATAATACCTTTTTACAGCATGAGGTTGGTTTTGTTTGTTGTTTCATAAAGAAGTGGCTTAACTCGTCTGTAATTAAAGTCAAAGTTAAAGGCTATGGTGGACTGCTCCATATTGTCACTGGCAACATGTTTACATGAAAATTTCTTTTGTATGATGGCCAAAGCTAAATATGGCACTGATGTTAACAATGCTATGAGTTGTTGTTTTTTCTTTTAAAACAGACATGCTATAAATGAATTTATAAGACTATTAAAAGAAGCTGAAAACAATTAAGAATATCAAGTGTGTTTCTGTCATTATTGTGTGTGACTTGATATTACATCAATACACAAGTCTTGTTCTAATAGCTGTGTACTACTTCCCTTATCCAACTTTCTCCAGATCCTGTTGGTTGGTATATTTGTGGCCGCAATATTACGTAAGACAGAGGAGGTATCTGCAACGGAAGAGATCTCTGACCTACCTGACCTTCACCCCAGGGACATCAGCAGGACAGCCACACCCACAAGGAGTATGCTTAAGATTTGTTTTATTTTAGTTACATTTTTCTTTCAGTTTATTTTAATCACTTAATTGGGGTGAGGTCAATTTTAAATGTTTTGGATGCATAGGTTTACATACTTCTTATTATAGTCTGTGACATGAATTGTTCCCAAAGCAAATTATCTTAAGAAAGTTTCACTCCTTATCTATTTAAAAATGGAAAAATTCACCTGTATATTACAGCAAAAAGGTTGAGTCTAAAAGTTGAACCTCCAAATGAGAAGAAGCTTGCGGCCGTGAGAAGCAAGCGTTTAAATGAGTTGAAGATGTTCCGAGTGGTCCAGGAGATTGGCTTTTACATGATGTACCTGGTCATCTTGATTCTAGTTGCCTCCCACAACAGGGACCACAACTCATACAGGTCCAAGGAGACACTGCTAAGCATGATCTCACCAAAGAAGAATCTCTCTAGGGTGAATATTCATTAAAAGCGTTTTTTTGCAAATTCAACTTAAATTGAGGCATACAGGGAGCTTCATTGAAGTTAGTAATACTTTCAGTGTTGAACCAGATCAGTTATTAGGTTTTTACATGTTTAGGTAAATATTTAGAAAAAACCTATATTAAGGTGTAACTTGCAAATAATTGATTTCCTTATGAAAGTTATGGTCTAAAAGTTGTTATTCGTAGTTTCTTTATTTAGAATAAATAACAAACAAATATTTAGTAAAAATACAAAATAATACCTGCTGGCACTAACTATATCATGATAGCAAGAAATGATTGAATAAAAAAGCTCTTCATATGATTTGAAGAGTTCCTTAATTGATTTAAAGAGCTCTCCAATTAATTAAAGATATCTTCAAATATTTGGGTTTTTGTATATTAGGCGTAGACTGTCCATTTGCTTAACAGCATCTTACCAGAGACAATAATGAAAATGGTACCAGTTGATCCCTGTTCTGATGCTCAGCTTCGAGGGTATTGAGTACTGGTTAATCTAAATAAAGTTGCCTCCCATCGGTGCTTTACATTAGAAGTGCTTTAAGAATGAAGAGTTCTATTCGAAATAAAAGCTAAATTATTTATCCTGGACTCCCTTGTGCACTATCGCTTTCCCTCATCTGTATCTTTAGCAGCAACCAAAGGACACCATCGGAAATAAGTAGTATACTCCTAGAATTCAATTTTGAATGTCATATCATAAACCTTTTGAAACTTGCATCAGTACTGTTCTGTTCTAGGTGCATGACATTGGTGACCTTTGGGATTGGGTGGACACATTGTTGGTTCCAGCCCTTTACCCTGCCCAAGACTGGAATGGGGCCACCCTAGTACCAGGGTCAAGACTGATTGCCACACAGGCTGCATACAGGATTGGGCCCCTCAGGCTGCGACAACACAGAGTGGAAAAAGGTTGGTACTCAAATTTAACTGTACTTAAATCACATAGCCTAGGTTTATGAATATTATGTTTCTTTGTAACCCATAGATGTAATTGAGTGTTTCTTGATTAAACTTTAAACCACATCTTTTACAAATATGAAAAAAAAAATGTATGTCAATTGTTATCTTTGTATTCAATTCTTATCATTAGATACATGCAACAGAGCACACCAGATGATTCCTTATATAGAGGCTTGCAGCTTTGACCTGTCTGAAGGTCATGACAGTACAAGGTCATATAGTGAAGGATGGGGACCAGTGACAAATCAGTCTGTGGCGGATCACATGACTGCAAGTCACTGGGTCTACAAGTCTACAATGGAGCTGAATGGGGTACCATATGCTGGTCAGGTAGGAACTTAACCTTGAAACAAAGAATTGATTGAGGATGCTTCATGCCATGGTAATGGTAGGCATCATTCCAATTATTGGTCTGTCTGTTGTTCTACATGGATGTCCTTTCATTACTCTTTTGTCCACACCATATCATCACACAATAATAGTAAACAGTCTGAACCATTCCTATGCACAGATCCTAGATATTTGAATTATTTAATACATATTCTAAATATTATGTGAAAACAATGCTACTTTTACCGACAAAGCTTGTATTTTTTCCAAATAGAATACTAGGTTGGGGATTTCACCATGTTTAATGACTCTGATTCATTTTCAGCTGGGTATTTACAATGGTGGAGGCTATGTGGCTGATCTTATTGGTCCTCGTAGTCATGTGACCAACATGGTTGCTACTTTGAAAATGAATAACTGGATTGACAGGTACACAAGACTGGTGATGCTAGAGTTTACAACCTATAACCCGAACACCAACTTATTCACTGTGGGTCAAGTGTCATTTGAACTACCAACAACAGGGCTTATTCTTTCACAGGCGCAAATCTACACATTCAGACTCTTTTCATACCTTGGGGGATACGGCATTTTTGTCATCATCAGTGAGTTATGCGCTTTTGCTTGTGTCGTCTATTTCATAGCTTTGGAGTTGAAGCAGATCAGGACGGATGGGAGAAAACATTTTCGTAGCTTCTGGAATATGATGCAGTTTTTGACATTACTCATCTCAGTCATATGTGTGGTCATGTACTTGCTGAGACATGCCATGACAGCCATTGCAGTGGAAAGTGTCACAAAACTAAAAGGTTGTATGTTTCATTGGTAGTATAATGTGTTTGAAATGTATGATTTATTTCTTCAATACTTTGATGTGTTTTTTTTTAATGCTGTTACTTATACTTAATGTTCATTGTTAAACATTTGCTTGTTTCATAAACGTAATTTCTGCTACTTTAACACACGCTTTCCAGTGATTAATTAAAAATAATGGTGCATTATATATCATCGTTTGAAAAAGTGAGTTTATCAAAATAATATTTTACAGTTTCTCTCATTTTTTAAAGCCCATTTCAATTAAAAAAAGAACATAAATGCACACATTGCTGGGGAAAAATCAATTATGTCACTTCCAGAAAGACATCATTTTGCTTGAATATGGCATGATTTCCAATTAAAAATCAATTATAATCATATTTTTTTTATGAATTTTAGGCATGAAATAAAAATAAGAGTTGTTTGAGTGTAGGATTGCAATATATTTTACCTCGTGAACACTAAAAGTAAATAATTCATTAGTATACTTATTCTGAAACATACAATTATCCTCTTTATATTCTAATTCTTAAACATCTTTCACCACAATATTTTTTCTGATTTACAATGATGGAAGAAATGTTTAGCAGTAATGGTCATGGAAATTCTGTTTTAAGATCACCATTATCAATGTTGACTTTAATTACACTTGTCAGTGGCAGTAGAGATGGTGAAATTATTTTTTTAAGTGTAATTATACTGACTGATGCTGCTAGCTATGATTCTCATTACATTTATGAGTAAATGTCTATGCAATGCCTCTAAGTCTGCTAAGCATCTGCTAATAAGTTGATTACAAATTTCATGATCATGTACGTTACATAGCCATGCATGGTTACTGACTGTTAAGTAGTTTGGCATTGAATAACATTTTTTGTTTGTTTGTTATATCTAAGATAACAATTGTTGTTCTACTCTTTCAGACAAGTTCTACAACTTCCAGCGTATATCATCGTGGGATGAATTATTTCAGACGCTGCTCGCTGTTGCCATTTTCTCCTCCATTCTGAAGCTGATTCACATTCTCCGCTTCAATCGCCGCATGTCCATGCTTGCTGGCACCCTGAAGCTCGCCGCAAAGGAACTGTCCGCATTCACCCTCATACTGGCCATTTTGCTGTTTGCGTTTGTTGCATGTGGACATTTTCTCTTCGGCTCCACCACTGGTGGATTTAAGAACATCATTCAGGGATTTGAGACTCTCCTTTCCTTTTCCCTAGGCTCTTTCAACTTTCAAAACATCATAGATACTCACCGTGTTTTCGGACCAATATACTTCTTCCTGTTTTTCATGTTTGTTATGTTTGTGCTTCTGAATATGTTTGTTACTATCCTTAATGAAGCTTTTTCCATGGTTCACCGGGATGTGACCCAACAGAAAAATGAGTACGAAATTCTGGAATTCCTGTGGGGACATTTAAAGACCTGGGTTGGCTTTGATCTTGACAAAGTCCTGGCAGAGGTTAAACACAAGTTCAAAAAAGGTTTGCTCATATTTTCATGTTGTTATCATGTTCATGGCAGCAAAGAGATCCTTGGAATAAAACAAAATAAGAACTTCTTAAATGAAACAGCTATGGGCAGTAATTTGTATTTTAATTGATTGATAGAAAATTCAGTGTTTTTTATTAAGTAGTATTTGATCAATATATATTTGTGTCAAAGAAGTAAAAAGCTTAAAAAAAGCCTATAAAAATATGAGTAACTGCTGTCATTCAGATTCAAACAAGATGGCTCGGAATGCTGATAAGTACACAATGTCTGATGTTGACAACAGGCTTGACCTGCTGCTTGCTTCCCTTGACCACATGTGGATCGGACCTAACTCAACCGGGGAGCAGCCTGTGGGAACTTCTCAGACTGGGGCAGGCGAGGGCTACACCGGCACGGAGCTGGGTAACAGGGTGCAGTACTGGGATCTCACTGGGGACACTGATGAGGATGGTTGGAATTGTGAAACTCCATATGGCTTTTATTCTGAATATGAAGGTGGAGAGATTGTTTACGGCTTTGGTGATGAAACTGATGGTTATAGATCATCTAGTCCCAGTTATGTGTAAAATATGATAATGATACGGACACTACATACTGATTATGTATAACTATTCAGAATTTTGAGAGGGATTGCACCTTGGATTGGAAAACAAATATTAAGCATTGATACAGATCTATAGATGATAAAGTGCCTTGTTTAAACATAAGATAATTTGGATTCTATACCATCATGTAATAATGATTCTTGAACGAAAATGATAACCATTACATTTATTTACCAGTTGTCAGTGTTCCATCATAACTTCAAGAAGTAGAACTTGGACCTATTGAAGTAAAATTACTGAATTCATTGAATATAAAATTAATGTGAAATGATTTCCTTTTAAAATTAGGTTCAATATGAAATGACTTGTATGTCAAAGATGGCATCAAATAAAGGTATAAACAAGCTAAACCTATTTATGTTATATATTATATTTTGATATGATGGTGTTAGTTAACAACTGTTTAATGTCATAAGCCAGTTGGCATGAACTGTTTTCATGTCATAGCCGGTTGACAGGTACTTACTGTTTTATGGTATAAGCAGTTGGTATGTACTGTTTTATGCCATGAGCAGTTGGTATGATGCTGTTAGCAGCTGGCATTTAGCAATTTAACTGTTTTATGCCATAAGCAGTTGGCATTTAGTAACTGTTTTATGCCATAAGAAGTTGGCACTAATAACTGTTCACCCATTATACCTATATCTTGCTTCAATGAAACATGAAAAAATTCATTTAAGGAGTGATGATGCTTTAGTTAAATCCCTCGGCCATGGTTAAAGCCACACCGGTCCTGCAAGTACAACCCCCTGGGTGATAGCAACAGTTGTATTTATGCCTTGAGGGTCATATTTCTCTCTAATTCTATTGGCTTAGTCGTTTTTGATCAAAATTGTGGTTGCTTGTTAATATCACTGTGGCACAGTTGCAATCTTGAATAAGAAAACTAGTGACTATTTTGCCATGAACTGTCCAATATTGCAATTATCAATGGTTAATGGCCTGAAAAGGCGCGGATAAAAATGGTTGCATCACTGTCAATCATGAACAATGTTTGTGACCGCAAATCTTAGGCAACTTGTTGAAAGTGTTGAAACTGGGATTTAACAAGGGCATTGCAAATGAATGCTAATGCTCATCCATTTTATTTGGTCTAGGAGCACCATTCATGAAGTATTTTAGCCAGAATTAAGATACTTGGTCATATATATATATGCCCAAGACATTGTAAACATGCAAACCAAGTTTCATGCATATCTTGCGAGTTAAAGCTCAATGTTTAAGCACACACCAATTTCATCACAGCCTAGAGTAAATTCTTAAAAAGAAGATAAAAACAAATTCTCATGATCTTGACCAAGTGACCTACCTATCGAGTCAAGGTCAGATGTACATATCAATCAAAAAATACAGTCCAATAAAACTTTTCTTCAGGGCAAACATATATAAACCATCTTTGTAGCAGTTCTTTATCCTATAACACTTGTTTTTGAAGATGATCAAGGCGCATAATTCGACAATGACTAAAGCCGGTGCTATAGACCTTGTTACATATGTATTGTCATTGTAACTTTGTGAACTAAGTTTCTTGTGAATATTTGGACAGTTATTATGTCCAAGTTGTTCCAAAACGCTGACACCAGATGAACTACCATTCTATGACATGTACGAGTATGCAAAAAACAAGAACAGATATCAAGTATATTTTGTTTTTATTAGATAAATAATGATCACATGAAAGGGACTAAGATATATAGTAACTGGTGCAAACAATGTCCGCTGGTCGCAGCAGGCAAATTGCACGGCTTTGTACACAAGTCTTCTACACTTTCACATTTTGTAACTGTACAGAAACATAAAATTTACATCCAGTATTCAAAAAGAAAATACCTCAAAAGGGAGATTTTGTAGAAAAAAAAGATGATAATTGTCTAGACACTTTGAACTTGCCGAGACTGATGTTTAATCAAATGTACACCTGACAATAGTCAATTAAAATGTGAACATAATTTATAAACGATATGAATGAGTTTATTTCTTACAGAAACATTCAATATTGCATTTTGTAAGCAAATCAAAATGTTCACCAAAATGTTTAGTCAAAAATAATTTTGTTGTATGTTTAAAACATTAAAGTATCAGATGCATTTTAGAAATCCTTTTGAACATATCTTATTGAACCTACTGTCATGAACATGAGCTTAATACATTCATGTTTGATGATGGAGAGAAGTTCGACATTTGAAGCAACTTGTTGCGGTCTTAAATATTTTGAACAATCAAACATTATGCAGATAAGAAACAGAGCAAGATTATACAGGAGTGAGCAGAGGGTCAGAATTTGAGCGAATGTACATAAAATCATAGATGACGTGTAAAGTTAATGGGTAACAATCTTCGGTCCACTTTATGAATTTGTTCCTGATCAATTTAAATGCTTGCAATGAAACAACGTACTGGACAAGTCAAAAGAATGGAAGACGTATAAACAGACTTGTTAAAATAGCATCAGAGTTTGCCGACATCCACAAAGAAAAAATAAGTTCCTTTGTAAAAAATGCAACAATCTTTGCAAATATTTCGCTTTAAGTTTGATATAGCAGTAAATGAGTGAAATTGCACTTTAAAAGCCATTTTGAAACAATGATGATAATGCATTCTTTATTTTGGTTTGAAAGAGTCCCTTCTCAGAAGGGTTTGAACAATGGGAGGGACAGAGACTCAAATGGGAGATTATCACTTATGTCTTACAAATATTCTGATCATAAATACCATCTTGTCATGTCATTTGTCTGAAGTAGTGAAATGTATTGCAAAAGTGACAGGTTGACACTTAATGCTTCGTGACAGTGAGGCAACCCTTTGTGACAGTGAGGCAAACCCACATGACCATGAGGCGACCCCTTCATGACAATGAGGCAACCGCTTGTGACATCGAGGCAACCCCTTGTGACAGTTACCTTGTAACAATAAGGCAACCGGTCGTGACAGTGAGGCAACACCTCATGATAGTTTTCTAGTGTTAATGAGGCTACCACTCATGACCACGAGGCAACCCCTTGTGAGTGAGGCAACCCCTTGTGACAGTGAGGCAAACCCTTGTGACAGTGAGGTAACCCCTTGTGACAGTGAGGCAAACCCTTGTGACAGTGAGGTAACCCCTTGTGACAGTGAGGCAAACCCTTGTGACAGTGAGGTAACCCCTTGTGACAGTGAGGCAAACCCTTGTGACAGTGAGGTAACCCCTTGTGACAGTGAGGTAACCCCTTGTGACAGTGAGGTAACCCCTTGTGACAAGTGAGGCAAACCCTTGTGACAGTGAGGTAACCCCTTGTGACAGTGAGGCAAACCCTTGTGACAGTGAGGTAACCCCTTGTGACAGTGAGGCAAACCCTTGTGACAGTGAGGTAACCCCT
Source organism: Mya arenaria (assembly GCF_026914265.1). Taxonomy (NCBI): domain Eukaryota; kingdom Metazoa; phylum Mollusca; class Bivalvia; order Myida; family Myidae; genus Mya; species Mya arenaria. The sequence goes on from NC_069123.1 coordinate 50,152,726, forward strand.
TGTGACAGTGAGGTAAACCCCTTGTGACAGTGAGGCAAACCCTTGTGACAGTGAGGTAACCCCTTGTGACAGTGAGGCAAACCCTTGTGACAGTGAGGTAACCCCTTGTGACAGTGAGGTAACCCTTTGTAAACCCCATGTGACAGTTTTCTAGTGTTAATGAGGCTACCACCCATAACCATGAGGCTACCCCTTGTGAAAGTGAGGCAACCCCTCGTTAAAGTGAGGCAAACCCTTGTGAAAGTAAGGTAACCCCTCATGACAGTGAGGCAAACCCTTGTGACGATAAGACAACCCCTGCGTGACAGTGACCATGAAGCAGCCCCTTGTTACAGTACGGCAACCCCATGTGACAGTGAGGCAACCCCTCATGGTAAGGTAACCCCTCGTCACAGTAAAGCAATCCCTTGACAATTCCAAGTGATCTAGTCCATTTGAGATAACAGTAAGAGAGCAGATGTGTACCATCACAGGAAAGGGTTCTGTTAATAAATTCACAACCAGATTCTAAATGTGTGGTAATGAGAAGAAGATTCTTAACAAGAGAGATTGTACCAAGCAATGTAATGAGAGTGTTTCGTGCTAACACTGGTCAGACCTTGGAAATATGACACCATACATTTGTACACATATCCCTTAGTTTTATAATCCAAATTACTTATTAGTCGCAACTCATTATGGAGTTTTCTTTGACATTTCTTTGTCATCCAAGAAACAGACTGCTAAACGAACTAGGTTTGAGATTTGTTATAAAAGCTTTCCTTTTTTGTATCTATTAGTTACAGGGAACACATCAAAAGCCATTTGAAAGATTGAATGCGTTTGTTGGTTTTAAAGCTCCATTTACAAAATACTGGTACACAAACTCCGATTTTACTGGCCACTGAATGTAAAATACACAAAAAATACTGACACAGACAGTCCCATGTAACTAACAGATTTTTGACATTACTTTGGTTTAATAAAAGTTTACATATATATTGTTGATTCAAAACATAACATTGCCTTAGTTTTAAACACTTGACATGGTATCTGTATGGACATCTATGTTTCCAGCCAGTTCAGCCCAAATTGCTAGTCAGTATGTGTCAGAAATATTTTGTTCAAAATATTTAAATATAATAATATGGACATATATACAGCAACAACTATCTACCACTGTTGTCTAAAAATACAGAAACAATAATATATAAACAAAACTTTGTACAGTAATATGCATCATACATTAACATAAATAACAATGGAAAAATATACAAAAGGTCATATTTCAACCAACATACAAGATTTGTCCAGAAAATAATAATTAAAACATGTTTCAATAAATATAACATCAAATAAGTCATAAATTGCTGTTATGTGTAAAATTAATGATGAATTTACATTCAAATGATATAACATGGTATGATGAGAATTGCCAATTATCAATATATATTGCGTCATTCATTCAAAAATATGTTTAATGTACCAGAAACCACAATTTTTGTTCCAGTTTGCACAAATAACAGTAAAACTAGTTGTGTAGTCATTATGATATATTTTATGGTGCAAAAAGACAATCTGTGTAACCTGTCATTAAAAAATATATATATATATATTAACTGCCCTACAGGAATTCACATAAAACAAAAAAAATTAAGCATCCAACTTTTAAGCTTTGTGTAGCACATACATTGCTAGCAAAATTATAAATACGAAAGCGAAAGTTCAATTAATACACTATCTGATCCAAGCAAATGGTAATTATTTGATTTAAAACCTGTTTTATATTGCTTACAACATGCACATTGATAAAAAAATGTTATCTGATAGACAAGACTTGTATTTTCTTTACCCCCATAAACATTTCTCTGGTCATCATGATTCTTCCATTTACCCCAAACTTTACCCTTATGATTTGTGGATTCAAGCTTTTTCTGAGATATTAAGTGTATCAATTATTCTATCGAAAAGAAGAAATTTTTGTACTAAAAAAATAGAAACTAAGGTCATCAACAGCATCATAAAGAAGTTTCTTCCTGAGAATAATGAAGAGGTATTAACAGAAAATTTAATAAGTTTGGTCATTTAGTACATTGTAAAGCCATATCCATTTTTTCAGAATTCTGTCAAGATAGTATTAAAATTTGTTCGTCTTGGAACTTGTCAACACTTGTGTGACTTGCATTTGCCACAGAGTGTAGACAACGATAAGATCAGGTGTGAAATGTATTGTTAAAGGGTTTGTAATGCTAAATGCTTCTGATGAACATTATTTAGTATTACTTATAAGCAACGTAGGCACACACACCTAATTTTAGTTCTATTGCATCAAAGTTTTAATATTGCTATTTATCTGTACATTAACAAGTAGCCACCAAATTGACATTAAATGAATCCAAGATGACAAAACATGTACAATCTTCAACAAGAATAACAATTTGCCAGACAAAAATGAGAACAATGTTCTGTTGCTTTGCTGAGTTTGAACAATTCTTAACAACAAGGATAAAATATTCGCTTTGCGAGAACTTTATATATAGTTAAATACAATTATTGTCATTCGAGACTTGAGATGCTTTTTCATTGTTATAATGATACCATGGTCAACACATTTATAGTACTCTCTGCTGCCTATCAAAAGTAAATTAACTATAATATATCTCCTTTACACAAACACATCTCTCTTAAAACCATACAAATTGAGTTGCCGTAGGATGGCAACCCTTCCCACAATGTTGTTTGGAAACATTTCAGTTTCCAGTCATAGTTTGTACTACATCAACAACCTCCCAGGGATTCCAGTAGTCTTCTGATATTGTAAGTACATACTTAACTACACTTAACTGAGTAACACAGGCACAAAGTTAATAATATTTTGGGCACAATACTGTCTTGGCTTTCAAATAAATAAACACACCGTCAATTTAAAGATCACAATAAGCACGGTAGTTAAGTTTTGCAACCACTTTATTTCAAAATTAACACCTTTCGCGTATGTTTTGAGATCACTCATCCTCGACTGAGAATCCTTTGCTGTTTTCAGAACTTCATTATTTGTTGCATCCAGTACACATGGTGAGGTCAGCAATCAACAGGAGATTGGTTTTGGTTTCACTGACCAATGTCTTACCATTATGCACCCTCTATCCAACAACTCCGGTAACCATGCCATTTTCATCTTGCACCATTTCGGTTGAACAAATCTAAATAACACCTAAAAGTAAAACGTAACAAATACCAACGAAGCACTGCCCCGCAATCACTGGCCTATAGCACATTGTTTATGCTTTACAGCATTATCACGAAGTATAGAGACATTCCAGCTGCTGTCTCAGTTAGCACTGCTAGTCCATTGTACGACATCGGAGATGCCCGCTGTACACTCACGCCCTTAATACTGCCGTCATGTTCAGCAACAACATGTCCCTCTGACGTCATCACACCAATGCTGCAAGTATCACTGAATTTACAGCAAATTCCAGTTTGCCATTTTCACACTTCTAACCCTTCATCACAGCATTATTCTTCAATTTCCTGCCACAATTGCGTAAGTGTACGTTTTGATTTGAATAAATAAACAATGACATGTTGTCATGCCGTAGCTATGAGTCAAACAGAGAAAGAATGTCCTCGTTATTTGAGGCTGTAGTGTTTGTGACATTGGAACTGTTTGGAGGGTTGTCCGAGTCGTCTGTTGGCCCGAGATATGATAACAACTCCAGGGGATCTCCTCCCAACGTGTCAAGCTGAAAAGAAAAATGGAACATTTTGCAAGAATTCTGAATTATAACTCCACAGTATGTGTAATCTTGGAAAAGATTGCAGGTCTACTTTTTTAAAAGGTTTTATTAAGAACTGATACATTAAAGTTGAAACAGCTTGTTTTTGTTGTCAAACAGATGTTTATACAAAATAATGCAACTTACACAACTTACATCGAGGGTAGGACCTGAACCATCATCGTCAATGATGGCGGTGGGGTCAAAATTAAGGTCATCGCCTACAGAGGTGTTTGGTTGGCTGCAGGGTGTGACTTGCTGTGGAGGGAGGGACGTCCCATTGGACGAGACATGGTTATTCATGGACTGTGGTTGGCTCGTGTTGGTAGAGGTGACTGTATTGTTATTCATGACTTGGTCTGTGTGACGGACGAGTGGGGAGTTGGCGGGTGGTGAGAGTGGGTATTGACCTTGACTTTGGCTCGATGGATTCATGCCTTTGTTCATCATATCACCACCACTGTTCATAGTCAAGTTTGCCATGGTATTGTTCATGGGTGACATGGGAAGCATGTTAAAGCTGCCATTCTGGGGGCTGGGAACGTTCTGTGGGTAAGAGCCTGGTGTGCCTGGACCGCCTGACTGACCTCCTGTGAAGTTTCCTGATGAGTATGGTGGACCTGCAATTCACAAAATTTCTCTTTCAGAAAGAGTGCAGGAGGACTGTAGAAAGGATGCAAGCAGTTTCTTCTTCTGAGTTTAACATTATTACAGACATTACTCATTTGTAAATTGAGTCTTTAACATGACAAACAATAAGAGCAGTGTAACAATATGAACAAACAATATTTGCAAAAACCTTTCATACCTGAAGAAGTGTTCATGTTATTGTATGGCGAGTGTTGGGGTCCCATGTCCCAGTTGTTCATGGTGGGGAGCTGCATGCTTGCTGGTGACATTGCCTTCAACCATCGCGCACATGAATCAGCTGAAATACAACACACCATGAATGAACAAAAGTTGTTTTTTTAAATGGTAAAGACAGTCTTTCACTCATAAAATTCAAGCCATATCAAGTACAAAGAATTATATTTTAAGTTATTATAGAACTAGTAGACAGTGCAGATTAAATAGGACACCTTTTAAAAAAATCAAAGTGAAATATTTGAATGAGAATATGTTAATTTTCAAGTTAATTTATGTAAGATTGACATACGAGTAGCATCCTCCTCCTTTATGTTTTTCATCGGTACAGGTTTCCAGCTGGCAGTGGGGTCGATGGTCACCTCCTCAAACTCTGTGTTATTCAGGTTGGTAAGGATGCCCCAGATATACTGGTCAATCTCAAGACCCTCCAGCAACGCAGGCTTACTAAAAAACACAGGAGAGGACATTATAAGGGCTGAAGATGGCAACACAGTCTTATCATAATGGGCATCCATATAAGTGAATGTAAATAATCCAAAGCTAACATTTTTCACTAGTTGTGATAAACAGAAAATTAGGCCAATGCCTAATCAATGTTTTGCTTCATTTATGTGTATATAGACATCTGATCAATAAATAATTTAATCAACAATGCGTACAAAAATGACTATTTTGCCGGACTTCACCATCTGACTACCTTATTAACAGGGATTTACCACTACCAACAATGGTGGCATAATTATAGTTAAACTGGATGTTTGGTTGGCAAGAGTGTTAACTCAATAATAAAGGGATCAAACATGATGTTGTACACTCACTTGCAGACGGGACACCGCCACTGGCCTCGCTCACAGTTCAACTGCAGATACGACTCCAGGTCAAAACACTGCAACAGAATTATCAACATTTAAAATCACCAAATATAAATGTCTCAAGAACTTGTTTATAAAAACATGACATTGTTATAGTGTTATATAACTATGTTTTATGTGTGTGCCATTTACTTTGATCTAAAAATTGTTTTTCATATCTTGAAGTTTCTTGTACTTCTTTTCAGGGGATAAACAAATTTATCTGAAAAAAATTAGTATTTATTTACAAAAGCAAGAACCTTCGCCCTACGCATATTATCACTCATGTCAGCAGTTTGACAACCAGAAAAAAAACAATTAAATAACATTGAGAGAAATATGCCCTTCCTTTGATGGAAAACTTCTGGGCAACTGATAGTAGAAAAAAAGCAACCAACCAGGTGAATGTGATTTTGTCTGAGTTCGTACAAACTGTATAGGTTAGTTAAAGGCAATTATATTGATAGCTAGATCAGCTTTATATTTATATTACAACATGATGCTCTGCACTGGATGTGGAAGAAAAAAAATATGTTTGAAAAAAATCAATCCTCACAAAACATGACTAATGTTCTTTTGATTGTAAAACTAATATATTGAATGGTGTTTGTACCTGTATGTGTTTACAGTCATGGCCACGTGCAGGTAGGGCTATCCGTCGGAAAGTGATCGGACATTTAAGCGAGATTTTGATGCCTGTCTGTTCCACCCCATCATCTCCGTTTGCCATGCCGTTGTTCGACGCAGCACTTGTAAAATTTCTTTTGACTGAAAAACATTGAATCCATATTAACATATCTCCAGCATATTCATCATAAAATATATCTGAACTTTGAAAACGCATATGCATCTAAATTTGGCTATTAAGCATCCTTTCGTAAGGAAATGTTCACATAATGACCTTTCAAATGCAAATAAAATAAATAACCTGAAAAAGACCAGACCATGGGTTCAGGTCCATCTCTTCCTTACTATATTCAACAACATATGGGTACAAGGAACTAGCAGAGGTCCCATTCTGCATTAACCATTAATAATCCATCTTTTCATGCTTTATGCACCAGAAACATTATTGACATTTTGCTTTTTTTCTATTACAATTTTACTTAACAATCTTTGTTTATTATGAAATGATTAACATTGTTCCTTATTCTTTAAAAGCAAAACAGAAACGAGCGCATACAATAATACTACTGATTGACAATCTTTAAAGCTATTTATGACACATGTTGCATGTTTTAAGGACTAAACTTGCTGAAAAACTAGGTATATTCAACAAAGACCTGCCTTTAAATGATTATTTACAACATTACATGTGACAGCTGCTTCCATGTTTTTCTATGAGTTCAATACAAGTAAAGCTAAATGAATGTGTTATTTTCACAATATCTCAGTATATGTACCGGGTATTGTATTCAAAGTCAAATAACAATTTCTTGATTTCTTCTTTCTTGTAATTTTTGATAAATTAATCACAAAAGGAAATCTACTCATAACTATTTAACTGAAAGAAAGGTGTCAATAAATATCCAGAACAAGTTTTCTTTTTTTACAAATCAAATGGGGTTGGATACATTTAGGAAATATTGTTTTGTTTTTCCTGCCAAATTTTCAAATTTATTGGTAAAGAAAACAAAAACAAAGTTTAGACAAGTGAAAAAAAAAAAACTTCATTAACATCAGCGATATGACAAAATCATTGTTAAAAACGTTCACATTTATATAGACGGTCTTACTTTTAGTGATGCAGTGTTCCGCAGGCAACAATCTCTTACGTAACAGACCCTGCAGAACAGACCTCACGCTCGGCCGATGTACCAGTTGTAACACAAACAGGTGTGACTGGAAGAAAAAAGATATTGTTGTGGGAATAGGTGAAACATGCATACAAGTTTAAAGTGAATGAAACTCACTTCAGTTTCACATAAGTTAATGAATTGTGAAGCTGTTCAAAAATTTAACAGAAAAAAAATAAGCATTACAATTTGTTCTTATTTGGCCACTATTAAAGGCTTGTGAAATTCTACTTACAAGTTCATCCTAACAATTAATCATTCTTGTTACTTAACTGCACAGTACAATGTGCCTGCCAATATCTTTTCTCAGTTTCAGATTGTTTAATTATAGCTTATTTTGAAAGAGTCTGGTTCATGAAATAGATATGAATCAGCCAATACATACACAGCAGCATGCAGTCACGGTGATCTGTATGGTGTTGCGACCGGGTCGACACACTTCCTTCAGGTATAGTGGTCGGTGGGCGGTCTTGTGTTCCCCACGTTCTATCTGAAGGGGCGTGGCATTTACACTCACTGTCACCGAGGCTGGCCAGTTTGTGTTCATCTGTCTGTCTTCATGGTGAAAACACTTCAACTGTAGCTCCAGGTCAGATCTGAAATCAATGGCAATGGTCATCAGGCCAAACATGACATAAATCAAGGGATATTACGGGCTTAAAAACAAAAGTAAAACTAACAAAGTAAACAAGTGAATCCAATTACAAACTTTTTGGTAAGAAAGCTGTTTCCATAGATGCATCTGATTTGTTTAATTATGCACATTATCTGAATAACATTTCTTTAATGTAATTTAATCACCCATCATCTCTTATAAACACCTTGCCTACGACTCATAAATATTTAACTGCCATTAAGTCATTACAACTGGGTTGTCTCCCTTCGGTTTATAAAGCTTGTAATGTTTGTAATTATATCGGGAATGTTTGTCACTGATAATGGGTTAAAGTCACAATCAGTTAAACAATGCAAGGCTGAAACTACAAGGAAGTTGGTAAATTTAATTTAAATGAAATTAGATCTTGATTTGCTTGATTTTTTTCTTCTTCCGGAAATGTCTCATTATCTTTAAGGAAACAAAACTTGGGTTTAAAAACTTTACATTCAAGTCGAGAATTGACTAATATTTCTCTGACACCACAAATACTTTAGAGATTAGTAACAACTAACAATACTGATCTGTCAACATTTACAGCTTATGCTTTAATTTTCTTTCATTTATCAAAATATATTTTTAGCTGAATAGAACATCTGTTACAAAATCTTATATGTATGTGCAGGAAGAGATGTATTCATTCCTGATAATTTAACATAAAAAACTGGTTCATCATTTAATCTATTTGTATTTCACAAACATATCCTACAAAATAAGATTCCTTCAGGATGATACTGCAAACCAATGTAAAAAGTTGATCATTCTAACTCTTATATCTTCAAGTTCACAACGACACAATAAGTGCTGTGGAACATTATGAGGACAGATAAAGTTAACCCATAAATCACATAGTTCACAAATACACATTAATTATCATGCAACATATTGCAGACAGCACAAACCTCCACATGAGTGTTTGGTAGACAGACTCTCGGAGGTGGAAGACATGGTTGCTCACTGCCAGGTTGTGTTCCAGTCTGAATGGTGGGAGCACGACACCATCACGCACTGGGAACGTTAAACGTAACTCATCCACGTCTGAAACACAAAACTGCTGGTTAAAGGCTCACTGTTGTGTGGTATGTATGCGAGGTGCAAAAAACTGCTGGTTAAAGGGTCGCTGTTGTGTGGTATGTATGTGAGAGGCAAAAAACTGCTGGTTAAAGGCTCGCTGTTGTATGGTTTATTTTTGAGATGCATCTAACTGCTTGCTAAAGGCTTGCTGTTGTGTAGTACATTTGTGAGATGCAAAAAACTGCTTGTTAAAGGCTAACTGTTGCGTGGTATATTTGTGAGATGCAAAAAACTGCTCATTTAAGGCTAACTGTTGTGTGGTATATTTGTGAGATGCAAAAAACTGCTCGTTAAAGGCTCGCTGTTGTGTGGTATATTTGTGAAATGCAAAAAACTGCTCATTTAAGGCTAACTGTTGCGTGGTATATTTGTGAGATGCAAAAAACTGCTCATTTAAGGCTAACTGTTGCGTGGTATATTTGTGAGATGCAAAAAACTGCTCATTTAAGGCTAACTGTTGCGTGGTATATTTGTGAGATGCAAAAAACTGCTCATTTAAGGCTAACTGTTGCGTGGTATATTTGTGAGATGCAAAAAACTGCTCGTTAAAGGCTCGCTGTTGTGTGGTATATTTGTGAAATGCACAGAACTGCATGTTAAAGGCTCGCTGTTGTGTGGTATATTTGTGAAATGCACAGAACTCCTAGTTAAAGGATCGCTATTTTAAGGCATATATGTGTGCTGAGACATCACATGATATCAAGGTATCTGATGCACATACAAGCATTTCATTTAAAAGGACAAACCAGTCGAGAACTGATTTCATTTATTATACTTGTAATGTCAAATAGCTTTGAATGCAAGGAAGACACATGATTTAAAGCACTATATACCCCTTAAGATAACAAATTGCACATAACTAAGGCCGAATGACAATAAAAAAAACCCAATATCTGAGGTCAATAATCACCATTAAGGAAGATTTGCTAAATAACAGTACAATATGTAGGCAAAGCAATAAGTACATGTCTATCATGCATTAACATTATTGTTAGAAGGTTTATACTGCTTTATTTATGTCTGCAGTATTTACATGGTGAATACCACACTTGGTGTTAACTCCACTTACTTAAACTGTTTCAACAAAATGTCAACAAAATGCAAAGGGCCTTTCTCCTAAATTTATGTAACAGGGGCAAATATAAGACCAATCACAAAAGATGACAACAATTTCCAAATCTGCAAATTTAAACTTCCCTATGTTGAGCATATATTCTTACTAAATTGACATCATTACATGTTAATTCATGAACAGAGGGGTCAATATTACTTTATTGAAATGTCAACATAAAAGTAGTAAGTAATGTAGCACTAACCCTTTCTTCACCTTTGTTCATTATCGGTATTGGGCACATTCTGATTCCTTACATATTTTCATAGAAAGACTACGACTTTTCCAATTCATTTTTCACGTTTCATTGCAAAGGGCATTATCATCATCTACACCCAAATGCACAGCAGTGTGCTGATAAGCCCTATGAATATAAATGTTTCCAGCTTTACCTTTCTTTATAGCCACCGGTGCTATCATGTTGGGTTTCACATCTGGTGGGTAGGGGACACTGTTAGGGGTCATTGGTGGGGTCGGGTTGCCTGACAACGGAGAATGTGGGTAGTTCATGTTGTTGTTTGGCTGAAAGAGTGAAACAGATAAACTGCAAACTGATATCTTGCAAAATGATATTCATTATTTAAAAGGAACAGACGAATCATCAAGTTTTGTTCAATTGCGTGTCATAAATAGCCTAGCATAAACATTATGATTTCATTCATAATTTTGCAACTTACTAGTTATTTAAAGCCTTAAGCAAACAAAGATGATAATTAACCTCCCAGTTAACAGGTGGCCTAATTAGCGAAAGTAATTTATCTTCAGTTTCTTGAAAGCAGACCATAATACATGTTTGATTACTGTTTCAGGCAAGACATCTTAATCAGACGTTCATGACAACTATGCTTTATAATCTGCACAAGCCTCATATTACCTAACAGTAACGCGCATATAAAGTGACACAAACAAAGCCCATACATAGAGAAAATAATAACCTTATAACAAGTGGTTACATGTTGAAATGTTATAGGTTTCTTAATAAAAATCAATTGACAGAAAGACAGCTGTTACTGTATATACACAATAATCATTTATGAAGAGCAAAAATTGCAGTTAAATGAATATATATTAATGAATACTTAAGAAAAATTTAAGCATGCTCAGTAAATCGGGGATTGAAATATGGTTGTTGATTGTGAAGGATGAGTATAACATGAATCCTCAACCTCCACAAAGGCAATGACATTTCAACCTCTCTCAGTGTAATGACCTCATTTGAGTTTCTAATTATAGAGAACTCCAAGGAAGAGAAATTATTCATATGAAATCTGAAAAGCAAGAAGTATTTTTAAAGATAATGAGTTAAAGACACAGTCATGAATAAAGTCAAGTGTTCTATTTCAACAAGTGTTTATCTGACATAATCATGCTGATCATTGCACTAGTGCAGTCAGCTGCTATCAACGCATATAATCATTTTAATATTTGATGCGTTATTCCTTCATCTCCACTTCACTTAGGTAACATCTCTTTTCATCACCTACCTGGAAGTTGTTTTGTGTAGGACTGGAGCTGAAGTGGTTGTATGTCTGACCGTTCATAGTTGGCCGTGTTGGCGGGAACTGACCCTGGTTCATGTATGGGTTCTGGCCATTAGGATAGGGTCCATTTGGCCGCATGGCACCCGGGTTTGGGGGGCCGTAGGTGGGGCTGGGCAGGGGCTGCTGGCTCGGGTATGCAGGCTTCCCAGGGAACTGGGTGTAGGGTACCTGAGGCCCATACTGAAACACAACACTAAAGTTTTACACATCCTGGTAAAAACATATGGACGTAACACCACAGAATAAAAATTGTCTAATTATAACACCTTGTAATATAAAAAGCATTAATGATTAACCAAGTTCTGATAATATTATATTCATCGCTCATCTCTTCACTAAACTGCCTCACACTCAGCGCAATGTAAATGATAAAAAAATAAAATCCATAAAAAACTTTTCAAACTGTTAAAATGAAAAACCTTATTTTTTTTATAAATTAAACAAGAGTCTTCTTGAACTTCAATGAAGCCAGCAATGCGAAAAATATTTATATTCATGTCCATTTAACAACAGATTAGTGGGATGATGCCTAACCAGCTGCTGGTACAATTAAAATTTTAAATGAGTTTGGAAAATGTTATCACCAGAAATATTTAATTAACAATAAGAAATTTGATACTGTCTGACATTTCGATGCTAAAAGGTTATTCGATTTTCCCTCATAAATGATTATGATTATTTTAGATTTATAGAAACTGAACATAATATATAGAAGGGCTGCTAGTATTGATGTTTCAGTATAGGCCTTAAATAATGATTCCAACAAGATCCCCATAACTGTTAATTCTATGGTAACCCACGTACCTGTGCCCCATTTGGTGGAGCCCCATACTGTGACATAGGGCGGGTGTTGGGCATGCCCTGCATCTTGTTCATCATCTGTGGGGGATAGGGAGCAGAGGCAGACCGCCGCTGGTACATGCCCCCAATCATATTGTTCTTGATGGGTCCTGGGCCCGGACCAGGCGTGCGACCCATCCCCATGGGATTTGGGTGGCGTTGAGGCATCCCCCCATACCCCTGGCTATTGTACTGTGGGGGCTGGCTTCCTGGTCCCATCTGGAAATGAAAACATGTCTTGTTACTAAACTGCCAAAACTCTATACAGTAAACATGTTACATAACTGTTTCATTATCCATAACAGTCATCTATTAAAGGCTGACACAGCTAAAATTATCTAGAAGATCTAGATGATATACTGATGCCTATTATTGGAAACTGATAGGAAGGAATTTATCTATAGGTAGTTTTGCAGTTTAAATTCATTTTCCAGATTAGTTCAATTATAACCCTACCAAAATCAATGACTCCAGGTACTGACCAAAAAATATGAAACATTTGTATAAAAAATAATATATATATATATATATATTGCCCACTGAAACACTCCAGAGGAAGTTATATATGTTTTTTTTTAAGAATGAAAGGGGAATACTATCACATCAAAAACCCGGATGATTTTACTTTATCAGTATATGGGCCAAACATAACATTCAATTACAAACTTTTGAAATTATAGTAGTTATAAATACAATACAATATTGACCCCCGAATTAATCCCAGCAAATTTGCCAGATGCTTTTGCTTCTTTTACTTCAGTAGAAATCTGAGTAAAGTAGAATTAATCTTCCAACAATTCATTCCAATAATTAGTGCTTTCAGATTCGTCAGAGCGATTACACCCACTGGTGTTCTATATTTGAGACAATGGGGGAAATATGATTGGTAAATTGAAATTACATCCATGACGTTTTACAAATAAACAGTGCCATATTTAGATTAATAGAAAATGATTAAACGTAAGGATGGACATAAAGTACATGTATTATCAGAATAACCTACGCTGATGTTATAGATTAGGAGTGACAGGTTTTGTAAAGTTTAAACTAAGTCTCTTTCATGTCTATTAAATCTAACAATACAACTACAAGAAACACAACCCATATACTATGAATATTTAAATCAAGCAATTTAGTCGACATCTTATCTTATAACCTTAAGGCATAGTAGTAACAATCGAAAAGGCAAGCAAATTTATTTATGAAGCACAGATAGCCGGTATGTTAATGTCAGTATTAAGTAGCTTACTAAATATCAGCACATTTATTGAATTGTAAAGTGTCAACATTATCACTACACACAAGCTTCATATTGTGTGACCTTTAAGTTATAACAAACATTAAACACAAACAATCTTGAAACTGTTGACTGTTGAAAACTGATAATGCTTACTTCTCTTACATAAAGAAAAACAGTCTGTTTAGACTTTGTCAAGATACAAGAACATTGATCATCTGTCTTATGTAATGGTGCACTAGAGTTGGTTCAACTTTTTTTCTTTTATTATTTTACTGGTTATATAAAAGCCTCCCACATAAATGAATGCTGTTTTTCCACACAAAAGTACTTCGAGTTAATATTAAACCACAAATTTACAAAAATATATTATGAACAGAAACCCTATCTATTAAATTTTAATATTGAGAACAATGTCTTTATGTATACTATTCTCTTGACAGTGTATACATTGGAAAATGATGACACTGATTCATGTAATAGAACTTTGATCAATTGTCTTCAGAGAGAACTGAAGCATTACTGGCCACAAATAGCATTTGGTATTTGCTACTGTAAAGCTGACATTTCATTAACTGGAGTGACCTTTACAAAATCATGAATAAACCTTCGGCATTTAGTGGGTTTAAGAAATAAACTTTCATTTCTTCTTAGTTTTGACATGCTGAGGTCTCATGTTATCTTTATGGGAATTTAGAGCATGATTAAGTGTTTAAACCATTTTGAAGAGTTAAAAACCATTCTTATTTGTATCATTTCACAAGTTCATTTGCAGCTTTCATAAACTTAGCTCAAGAAGCTAACTGATCACAAAGACTTGATACATTGACTCAACCATAAGCTTCAATACATACATTAATACAAGTTTACACCCAACCAAGCATTGATTCTTTCAACAAAGAATGTGCCTCTTTAAACTTTCTTCATACCCGTTTTTCACTTTTAAACACTTGATATCAGCAACTGTTCTCATACACAATTCAAAAACGTATTATCTTATAGGCCACTCATTATCAGATAAACTAATATTGTTGTAACTATTTAATGGAGGCATTTTGCGGTCTTTTCCACACTACTACCATGAAACATCAATTGAAATCAGATATAAACGGGACAAATCTTTAAATAGACACAAGCGAAGAGGTCAATTTACAATCGTCAGGTGATAGCTGTAAACAAAGCATTCAAAAAGGAAAATCAATAATCTGCTGGCAAAATAGCATAAAATTTGTTGAAAAGCTGAAAAGCTATACAAGCCATATCAGGAGATTAGCCATTAAATCACTTTAATTTTGAATCAATATGTTTACTTTTGTACAGATATAAAGCAAATTCACTTTCAAGTTAACACTGAAGTGAAACTCTCATTTTCTTTTCATAAATTTAATGGGCTTCAGAAGTTTAACAAATCTTTATGCCATTGCTCAATAAATAACATAACAGCATAAAATATTTCATTGATAACGGGACTGAATAAATTAATTCATAATATTTGATTTGGATCGTTACATGTCAAAAGAATTAACATCATTTTAATGTCTAATCTCTGTAGTTGATATTAATGATGTGCATCAAAATAAATAATCGAACAGGCAACCATGAAATTATCACAACCTAGCAAAATAGGCTTTAATGCAATAACCAGAAAATTTGTTTTGCTAAACAATAAACAAACACTTTAAATAAAGATTAAAAAAAAATATTAGAACAATGTTTAAGAAAATTCAGATTAACATTGTTTGAAAAAATGGTAGAAAATGATTCATTAAACATGAGCTTATTTACTGTCAAATAACACTATCCACTGAAAGAAAACGGTCATTCACAAGATAGGAAACACACATCAAAAATGGGAGTGTTATATTCAGTTATTGTTTTGTGACTGTGAATGGGACATTTTCGCTCTGCAAGTTTCCATTGAGGCAATGTAGCAAGTGAGCAGTTGATGGTTTGTATTGATTTCCGCCCCTCAAGCCACAAAACAGGGATTCTGATGCCCACTTTACCAGACAAGTTCATTTACAAATTAAGTACTGTGTAATAAAATGTGTTCATCTTAATGCATTTCATATCACATTGTTGACCAAGGTATACATTTTGTCCCTCAAAAAAGCAATACTTTCATTTAAAGAGATCAAAACTTCACAATCCTACAGAGCATTTCACTCAAAAGGGCAAAAGGAATCGATTCAAGTCTGGATAGAAACCTCACTCAGATTATTTCTTAATGAATTATCATGACAAGTTGCTCTTTGTTTTCTTAGTCTGTGAATAATGGAACAGATGGCAGAACTATTGACAAAGGATTTCCGCAATGTTTTTCAGGATTTCATATAAAACAGCCATTTGGTCAACAGAAATTGTGATCATTTCAAATCTGTCTGACAGGAACAACTGCTTCGCTGACATAAGAAACATAATTTGCAACATTGCAGAACTGGTTTTGTTGTAATTAAGAAATAAACAACGTTCAAGTACTTCTAAAAATTAACCAATTACTTAACTTTTTATTTAAAAAAAAAAAAGTACACTTCACTAACATGCCTTTGGGTTTATATCTTAATTCATCACCTTACCACAAATACCTCAAGTATCGCATTTAAAATATTTCAGTCTTACAAATAAAACTATCAAACATTTAAATCATGCTATATCAATCAAATATGACCTAATCATACTAGACTCGTTGATTTGAGATTAAAGTGATCTGTAATTTCGCTCACTAATTTATCTTTGTAAGATATGCATTAAAACCATCTGGATGCAAAAAAATAAAAAATAAATCAGTATTGTATAACAGGCCTTTTCTATAGTTCCCACAAGGCAGACCCATTCCCCTAGCAAAATATATGATTTTTTCCCAATCTGGAGAAAAAAGTGCCAATCAAAAGTACAAATAAAATAAAATCATACTTTTTTATGGAAGTCTTTTTACTGGTAATGGTTCATTCAACATCCTAATTAATTGTTTTATGTCAAGTTTTGTGGATCCTTGAATTCAGAAATTGTTGATTTTCATCACATTCAGAGATCAGTATGTTATTTTAACTGTCATGATTTATTGCAATAGAAATTTATACTCACACAGATTGATATTCAAGCTATTTCAGGTCTTTTGAAAGGGAAAAGAAACTAATATTCCAATAATTTCCTCATTTGCAGGAGACAGAAAACTTTGTTTAACTGTAAAATTTCCCATTTTTATGTAAAGCGATTATTTTTTCTCCAAATAGCATATTTCGTGACACATATTTTGCCAATATGGGCAGAAAAAAGGCATGATATATATTTCAAACTCTTTACGCTATTAACTACATTAAGTATTGATCGTATATTGTAATAGTAATAATAATGAGCCTATTTGACTCAGAATATATCTTTGGACTACAAACTTCATTATTTGTCAAGCTTTCCAAGTGAATTTGGCCTTTGTGTTTACCTGCATCTGAGAGTTGTATTGATTGTTGTACTGCATATCATATTGCTGTTGGTTCTGCTGCTCCTGTATCAAGGTGGCTGTTGCTGTCGCTGTTGCAGTGGCTGTTGCTGCTACGAGGGCAGCCGCAGAGAGGGCTGCTTGAGGGGCGTGGTAGTTGTCATTCTTTGGCATGGAAACAGGGTTGTTGGACCCAGGAGTGTTTGGAGTTGGAGGATAACCACTGCAAGGTTTAAATGTTTATAGTTTGGATTTGGATTATAGTATTATCTTAAAGGTTTTTAGTACTTGTTTCACTCTGTGGTATGATTTAACTCTGATCACTGTGATTATCACATAAGTAGCTACAATAACACCTTAAAGCATCTTTGTCAACTGTTATTGGCAAATACTTCCATAAAAATTTGATTTGCAGTTGTATTTTCTTTATAAATCTATATTTAAAAAAAAAAAAAGGAAAAAAGATATTGTGTGTCACACCTTTTTCATACAGGGCATAAAAAAGTTACAAAAAAAAAACATTTGTAAAAACATGGCATTGGTTTGATGATCAATACAGACCAACTACCCTGTGTTATCCATGGTAACCAACCTCTGACATGGGTATGAGTTGCTGCGGTGGTAAAGTGCCGTGTTGCTCTCGTAACCAGCTTTCTGCATTTGGTTGCCCGGAAATCCCTGGAACAGTATCGAACAGCATCAGTAAAATATCGTACAACCATCAATCTTAATATCCACAGTCAGACAACTTGTTGGGACTCTTCAGTGAATTGAGCATCTGTATGTTTGTCAGGACTGTTTACTTATTGTCAAACTTTTCATTTGAGAGTAAATAAATCTTTGCCAACTAGTAATTTTGATGTTAAAAGTGGTTTTGCAAGACTTGGTGCAATTACTGCTATAAGGATATCCTCACTATTAAGATTGTTATTGTCCGACTCCCTATGAAAACTTCTGCTGATATAAAATACCGTAAGTACCTGAGGTGGTTGTGTGTAGTTAGTGTTGGACATGGTAGTGCTTGTGTGGTTGTAGCCACTAGGGGTGCTGTGGTTGTAGGGCGTCGTCTGTGTGGTGGGCGTCACCCCCCACACCGTGGTTACCACGGACAATGACTGCTGAGGGCCCGCCCCGCCCTGGCCTTGCCATCCAACATTCGGGTCACTGAAAATAAAACACACAAGTTATTTACACTGCTGCCATTATCATTAACATTTTCATGGAATTATTCAGTCTTTAAGATTTTATTTCAGATACTACGAAGCTGAAAAAAATTGTGATGATTGCATATTTGATGGTTAAACCGTGCATTGGAACAACTGTAAGCAGCATCGTCATCTTTCATTAGAAACCACTGAATGCAAACTTGAGATTGTATTTTAAAGAGTAACAGGATACAGCAATAAACAAAACAACACAAATATTTTCAAAAGCAATGTTTCCTGTTCAGAGAATCTAATGATGAATTCAAATACTTGAGACCAATTCATCTAGCCAAGAATGTAATACACCAGCCAAGAAAACGGCAATGTTTTACAATTAATTTCACACCAAATCATCTGCTAAAATATGTGAAACCAGTCTCAGATTATCTGAAAATAACCTAGCAGTAAAGGCTCTTCAACTTTCCAAGATAAGAATCAGCAAGCATTTAATATTGTTTGAGACTTGAAGTGGGGCAGGGAAACCGAGATAGACAACTTGCATTTTATAGCCAACCACTTCCTGTTTATGTGTTATACAATAATTATAATGCTTTTGTTCTGTGCCTTTTCAGCGTCAAGCTGCATGCAAAAATAATTGTAACAAATCTGGCAAATACACTCATCTCTTGGATTAATAGAACAACATCGGAAATATACACTCCAGCGCCCTTGTGCAGGCTGACAACATGATCAGTTCCCTATGAATATGTAACAGCTTAGTGAGCACTTGTGATGTCCACTTGACAGATAGAAAACATTCAAAAAAAACTTCAAGCGTTATATATCAATGTTTAGTCACTTAGTTAGTATAACACAACAATAATTGATGCTTTGGTAATTAAAGCATCGTTAAAAAAAATTCATGATCATTTAAATCATTAATAATATACCAGGGTAATGTCACTTGAGTTTGTTTCATTTTTGACAAGCTTTGTAAAAAGGCAAATGAATTATACCGCACATTATCCATAATATAAATATATTTAAAAGCGTTATTAGAGCGACAATAATTTGAATATATCATTTCAACAATACAATGTACTCAGTTAACAATCATGAAATATTACATTCTTTAAACCTCTAAGCATTGTAACATTGGAGTGTGCACCATGTCACTTATCAATTTCAGCTGTCATTCAAAATGTTAAACCCTTGTATGCTTAAACTTTATGTATTACTTACAAGCTGACAAAATGACATGTTCAGCAAGAGCAAGTATTGTGTTCCACTGAAAATCATATCACAGGTTGTAGTTATTTACATCACAATGAAGACATTTAGTAAGTGTTTGAATGTTGTGAAAACACGCTGCTTGTTCATTGATTAAATCACTGTTCACCTTACTATATGGTAATTACCATAAGTGACTGAATTTTGCCAGTGATTTTTGCCGGTCAGCCTACACAGATAGGATGTTTCCCAGTATTTCTTGGGGAAAACAACTGCAATTATTTCAATGAGCTAACCTTTATCATGTATTAGGCAATCCTTCTCATACATTGCCCACAATATTTTTTATTGATTGACTAAATAAGGAATGTTGGATGTGGTAGGAGGTGACATGTCCTAGACAGATTTAGAAATGGTATTGTACAAACCAAAGGTCAACTTCTAGAAAACTGAAAAGGTGTCAATACATAATGACAGAATGTGAGATGAACCTATTATTAATATTCCAAAATATAATTATTTCAGCATCTCATGTAAATATGTACATCAAATAAAGCAATGCCAGTAGTGCTATGCAACCTTAACTTCAAAAAATTGTCTCCCTTGTTAGCAAATTTGCCACTTTGTAATTTACTGCAAATCAATGCAAAAAGAATTCAAAACCCATATTTATTTCAATTGTAAATTCAAAAACAGATAACGCTTAAGTGCAATTTACTCAATTCAAATTTTCACAACAAAGTCATGATTATCAGAGCTGTTACACTATCAACAATGCTGAACTCCACATACCAATATCAATGTTTATCACTTCTCATATATGTACACAAGATAAATTGCAATGAAATCTTTTTCCACACAAACCCTGTTTATTGTCAACACAAATAAGTCAGCACCTAATTGAAAAGTATTATTCATCTTGACTCTTGATGTATACAGTTCTAGTATGCCTGCATCATTTTATGTCCTTCAAGGATTACTAATAAACAGGCGCAAGTTGTCAATCATACATATAGGAGAGTCTGAGACCAATAACATGTTATTCTGTTCTGTTATTTTTTGCATATAAGGAAATGGCACACTTGTTTCAAACCCTTTGTGTTTCTGCCCATGCCTCCAGTCCACCTATTGGATCACTGGCAGGATTCACATTTAATCATATGGGAAAGCCTCTGACTAAGATTACTGCCACATATCCATTTAGTTATTAATTGGCTTTATTAAGTGATTATCTTGAAGTTTGCACATACACACTCACTAGTATAGATCTATGCATTGGCAGTCACACTATTAACTTATTTATTTTTGCTCTACCAAACAGTTCATGCTGCAGACAGGCTGCAACCTCCTTATGCCAAAATAATGATTTAGTAAAGAAAATAAACAATTCATATATTACTTATTTAAAGACAAAAAGAAGGCATGATTATTTGAACAAATTGTTCAAATGGTTCACTTTTGAGTTAATTATAAAAAATATATCTTCTAATATTGAAATAAAAAAATAAGCTTGGGTGCTTTTGTTAATATACAAAACTGTTATCATGAATGTCCAACTGCATTGTTACATGTTCAGTTCCTGTCATATGACAGAGGCAATGTATTGTTTGTGTATATTGTAAATAACCTTATGCTTTATATGTGTCCATAATGTTTGTGTGTTTGTTTGTTTTTTGTTGTTATTTTTCTATGTTTATACTTTGTATTGTATTGTATATATTTGTGTATGTGTATATAAACTATACTTCTCTTCACATTTGGAGGATAAACAGAATAAACTAAACTAAACTAAGCTATTTGGAGGGCATGTATGCAGCTAGATGAAAATTGTGTAAATGTACCCTCAGTGATATCTCTTATGCACCACTTTGTTACTAATTATATCACCCAGAAACAGTTAGGCTGCCTACCTGACAGAGATTGCTGTTCATGACCCTAGGGCTAAACTACCTGTCACTTATCTATAATCAGCCACAAGATAAGGTGTACTGCAAACAGGTATATCAAATCTACAAACGGAACCTATATAACAATCACAACCAACTAATTGATTTTTACTGATTGATTAATTGCTGTAGTATGGTATCTATATAGTATGATCAAGTACAGAAGAACAATAGTCAATGACTGACATGGTCTTCACTGCACCATGTACTTATCAGGGTTTTTTGGTTTTAACATGCTTTTAGGAAGTTTTTGTACTTTATAATTTACAAGTTTAGTGAAATGATTTTCTATAAATTCTTGCATGCATTGAGCCAATTAGGAATTTTATTGAATAACCAGTGATAATAAGGGACAAAGTAATGACAAGATTATTTGTTATAGTAGTACCGGTACTGTAAGTCCTTTGCGTGTTTTAACATTATTTCATTGCTGTTGTTTTTTTGTGAAGATAATGCAAGTATAATCAATTTGCAAGCCCAGTTTTTAGACAATAAGAAAAACAAGAACAAAAATGATTTTTTCAAATGAAAATGTTTTAATAAATTACTATAAACTTAACAGGGTAAGGGTTTTCACAATCAATGATGAGAAAACGTCAACAAGCATAAAATTTCTTGAAATCATCTGAATAATTAACATGAAGATGCTGCAGAAATTGATTTGACTATCTCATATTTGATTTCTGTATAAATTCATGCCCGCCTAATAACTGCTCAGATGTAGGGTATTATATATTAAAGGTACACCATACTATATATGGTTGTGAAAAAAAAGTTTGAAAAACAGCCTAATCCAGTATATACAGAAACATCAGGAGCATTTATATCAAATTTGAGGAAATGTCAGAGGAGGCATGGTTCTAGACTGCCTGTATCACACACAAATGTGACCATAAAGAACTTTCAGGCCATAAGAACTAAGCAAGCTCTATATTGATGTTTTAATGATAACTTAATATTAGACTATAATTTATCTTTAATATACATGTATACACCATTAGCGGGATGGATCTCAGACAGGGGTAAAACTTTGACAGTCACAATGTTTGCTTTGTTGTTTTAAAAAAAACGTTCCAAGTGCCTGTTGTAAACCAATCAGGTTTTTGTGCTTAATCTTTTCAGAAAAAAAACACTTTTATTGCCTTTTCTAGCTTTGTTTTGTACATGCAACAAACAAGGTATGTCATATATCACAGAACATCAATTTAGGACACAGAGCGGTATAATATTCTGGCAATCTGCTGAATAAAATTTGGCAATATAAAGCTTGAAAATTAATTAATTGATCGAAATATTCCAATATCAAACAGAAATATATAGATTAACTATGATGTAATTTTTAGCAAAAACTACAACTGCCATAATAAAATTTGAACCCAGTCATCTTATTCTATTTCGGAACCATAAGAAAAAAAGATATATTGTTTAATTTCAACTAATTCCATATGTTTTTAACTAAAAGAGCTGAAAATAAACTGTTAAGAGAGTATATATCGACAGCTCAGGATGGTATCTTGAAAAAAAGGTATCTGAGATGTTATCTTCAACAGGTATAATATATACATATATTTATTTAATTATATAATATATATATATTTACAACATTGCTTTATGTTTGAATAGTATTTAGGCAGCAATATCTTACATACAAAACAAGAGCAAATGCCAACACTTTACATATTTTGTTCTTTTTTCAACATGATATTAGACAGAAATATGGGCCTTGCCATACATGGTCATGTGTGTACTGACTCGCGCCACACATGTACAAAGTTTCATTTAAATCCCTAAAACCTTTTCATGTTATGGCCAAAGGAATCACTTAAATTTTGTAAAATGCTCTTTTTTTATATGACAATATAGTGTGGCAAATCATAAGGAGTGTTAAAACAAAGATACCAAAAAGCTGGAAGCCTACAGCAAATGTTGATATTTGCTCAAAAATCGTCTTTGAAGACCACAGTTTTCATATGGTCACTTAATTACAGCTTTATACTGGTGAATGATTGATTGACATTATCACATGATATTATCAATGTATTGTTTAAAGGTCAAATTATCCATCACTTCTGTTTAAGTCCTGGTGGCCTAGTGGTGAAGGTGTCACGTTTTCCATTTTTGCTTGACTTAATATACCAGCATGGGATCGCACTCAACTAAAACTAAAATATTTTATACTATAATTGTATTTTATCTGCAATTTCAATACCACACTCATAGAGTAAAATGATGATTAAATAAGTGTTTTCAAATTCATTCCAGGAAAAACTAATTTTTGTTCCAAAAACCTTAGCGAGTACCTTTTTGCACTAAAGTGATGCTGACAAGTTGACAGACGATAACACGAAGGCTTTAATGAAAACATCTATATGTCTTAGTTGAAAAACAAACTAGCCACAAATCATGAATGCTATGCATACTTTCAGAAGATGAGCAATCTATCTTTAACTGCAATGAACTAGAATTATCACCCAATTATAGGTCTAGATCATGCCGATATTTACAGGTAGGATAAGTATATCAGTGCATTGTTCAAACAAGAACAGGAAATTCTAACATCCATCTGTACCTCCCTTTCTCCACTTTAGAAATCCGTTATCAGGTTATGATAAAGTTTGCATGCTTAGTAGAGTTGGTTACAACAAGATAAACAATGCTTCAGGGCAGAATGTTCGACTTTTCAGGCATAAGCAGCTCAACTATTTACAAATAAAGTGGAGAAAGGTTGAACTCAAGTGTCCACTATTGACCTATCAGTATGTCCATCATGGGCAAATATCAAGTAACATACAGTATTTGTGAAGTTACAAAGGTATTTATTGGTCCATATGATCAATTCAACATATTGTTCTAGCTATTTAATATTAGTACCCTGTCAGAGATTTTGCTTAAATAATGCAAAGTTGACATTGTTTGCAAAATATTTTGGCAAACATATTTTTAAAATAAAATTTTAACTTATAATTAACCCTTAAAAACTTAAGTATTCCATTCCCAAAACAGGTGTTTTTCAGTTTACGGGGCGGGAGATCATTCTAATGAAAAATATATATAATGGTAATAAACTTGTTTCATGGACATGACCCCTGGGTTAGGATGCTTCATGGACATGGCCCTTAAGTCAGGCCAGGGTAAAGATGTTACATGGATATGGTCCCTGGGTTAGGATGTTTCATGGACATGGCCCATGGGTAAGGATGCTTCATGGACATCATCACATGGCCCTGAAGTCAGGCCAGAGTAAGGGTGTTTCATGGATATGGCCCCTGGGTTAAGATGCTTCATGGATATGTCCACTGAGATAGTGTTACAATGCTAGATATGACCCCTTGTAGTTCTACTTGCAAAGTTATTAAAGCACTGGTCAGAGTACTCAAGACAAGAGTGTTATTTAAAGAGTTCAAGATCTTTCAACAATACATAATAAGTTCCTACCGTTAGGCAGAAATGCATGCACCAGTCATTTGTTATGCACCAGTCAATTGTAACCACGCCCCCCCCCCCAGGTCCGGGGGTATACCTGGAAAATGGGCCTTCCAGGTGGCCCAGCAGTGCTGGGTGAATGAGGTGGTTTTGTCTTCACAAAAATATAGCGGGAATGGGCCTAACATAGGGTCCCTGGGGTGCGGGGGCATTTGGCGGGGATTTTACCATCTGTTCGTCCCCGCAGGATGGGGATTTTACCCGGGGTTGGCTAAACCGAAAGTCAAAGTCCCCGCTATTCCCCGGATCTAGGGGGGGGGGGGGGGGGGTTACAGTTGACTGGTGCATTTAGTCAGCATGGACAATGCAATTTATGTCTCTAAAAATGTCTTCATGTCCATAAATTGATCTGCTACCATAATCTATGACAGCAGTTGAGGTAGACAGACATTTGTAAATATTGAATGACCTTGTCCAATAGGTGCAATATTACAGCATAAAACCAAACATTGCAAACATACAGATTTATCATGCTTTTTAATTTGCATCTATTTTCTTCAAATAATGATGTAATAATAGTGCTAGAATGTGTTTCAAATCATGTGATGCTAGTGTGTAACAGAATAATGCACATTAAGGTAACTTTTTTAACATTCATTTTGTTCCCTAACTGGCCTTAGTTGAAAAAGTCAAAAATTGTCTGACTTGATGGAGTATGGACTAATGCAAGTGTAGATTACTAGTAACCAGTACTTATATTTTGGTATTGTACCCTTCAACATATGTTAAAATGTCTAAAATGCCATTATGAACATTAACTTAATTGATACCTAAACTGGAATACATAAAGAAATGGCCCCACCCCCTCCCCCACAAAACAGCTATTAATTCTTTAAGTAAACATCCTCTTACGTGTACAGTACAGTATGTAATTTGTATTATGTTACAGTCACCTTGTACCTGTGGCTATAAATGAAACATATCAGTACCAACAAAAAGGCTAGTCAGGGCACTTCGGTGTAAAAATGATTCAAAATGCCAGACTTGATGACCTCATGTACTGATTGTTTAACTACCCATCATATATATCATCTTAAAAACAATATATATAGCATTGATCAACACAGCACAATCTTGTATCAATTGTTTGATCTAAGATTAACACACAGAACAGAAGATTGAATATCAGAACAATAACAACCACTTGACAAAAAGATCTCATTTAAAACCTATGAAGCATTTCAATATCAGATACAAATTAACTGTCAATTATCTGTGTTGTCTCCCTTTAACTGTTAAGCTGATCTCAGCTGTAAACATTATACATGTTGGGTAAAGTGAAACTACTTCTCTAATGATCTATTTTCACAACAGTCAACAGAGAAAAAGGATTTACCTTTTCAGTCCAGCTTCTGTTTGTACCGATATCTGAAAATCTGTGGCCAAATTAGACCAGTTGTAATCCATAGGTCAGAATAAAATAAAATAATTAATGTCCAACTTTTATCGTCTGCTTCCAATAGTTTTTCTTTCTTTTTCAAAGTTTAAAATCCAGTCCAGTCACTCTATCCTTCTTTGGTTTCTTTTTCTTAACTGATGAATGAAAAAATGTCACTACGATAGTATATTACCAAATTATTAATTGATATAATTAATTTGACATCTCATTGTCTAATAATCACTGTTAAATGATACCTGTTACCCTATCAATCTATCCTAACAGCTAACTATGCGAGATGTCTCAATATCAGCGTGTAAACACAATGCCTTTGCTGTAAACATGCTGATACAGTCAAATGTTACTGTATAAATAACAACCAATAAAAACTCTTCAAAGGCCAGTCACTCTTGTTGACTGCTGCAAACTTGAGCAGAAGATATTGGACAAAGCAAACAGATGAAATAGCAAATAGTTTATCAATACCAAAGTCATACTGTACATGATTTTTAAGTTATTTAATAACAGATTTTAACAGTTTACTGCTTAGGCCAACAGTAGATTATATACAGTAACTGATAATTCCAACTATAATTGTTTGACTTAATAAGAGAACCATGGACTGCTTTGGTGTCATTGATAAGACGGTATAATTACAGTACCCGGTATATCATATCGCCGCGCTCCCCTAGTTTCATGTAGAATTTGTAAAAATGATGCATTGCAATGCATTTATTTTGTAAAAATTGTTTGTTTGTTTTTTTCAAAAGAAAATAAAACTATTTAATTACTTACAAAATCAGCGTGTGAAAGTCATATTTAAATCGGATCCAGGCAGGGGATGGTACAGGTAATGATTTGACATTAAAGGGGGCTGACTTAAAAGTCACACCTTTAGAGGCATGTGTCCCCTTCCCAAGGTACCCCAAATATTGAAATGAAATGTACAACACTTGGATTAACTGGGGGGGGGGGGGCAGTTGCCCCCTTTCCTATCTTATGCATATATTTAGATCTAACATGTATATAGGATTTATTTCATACTTTTATATTGTCAAGGTATGTAGTGTAGAAGTGGGTAAGAAGCAGCCATCAGGTGAGCTTAGTTGGTAAGAGTTGATCTGTTCCAGTGATCAAGTGCACTTGAGTTAGAAGTTCGAGCCCCACACCAGGGGCACTTTTCAACCAATACTTACTTAACTAGGAGTGTAGAGTGTTTGGGTAAGAACCAGCCACCCAGCTAGCTCAGTTGGTTAGAGTGACATGCTGGTGTCCCGGCGGTAATGGGTTACCGCCATACACCAGGAGCACTTTTTTTCCAGGTTTAGTTTACTGATGTCAGAAGCATACACCAAAAAGGCATGGATTTGCCTTAATGGTTGAATGGAGAGGATGATGGTGTGTGAGGGTAAAAACTAGCCACCTGGTTAACTTTGTTACTTAGAGTGCCAAGATAGTATTCTGGTTGTCACTATATCTTTGAAAAGGTTTTTGCATTAGGTACTCTGAATTGTATTCTGCAAGTAGAGTTGGGATCCCTAATCATGAAGTACTTGGGGTTTCCTTATTAGTCTATTACTATTTGTTTTATTTTAAGTTTCCTCAAGTTAATGCATACTTTGATAAGATTTACCTTTTATGTTTTTACTTTATTCAGGATTGTTGGGATGAATTACGGACAATACGGACCATGGTTATTACGGACCAGACATTACGGACCAGATTTAGGGACACTACGGACCAGATTTAGGGACATTACGGACCAGATTTAGGGACATTACGGACCATCTTCGGAAACTTACGGACCATGATTTAAACATATTTTTTTTTTAAATTATTCACTCATTATTCACTCATTAGTTTTTAATTTGTTCATTAATACTTGAATATGAGTGCTCAGTATGACGTTATATCTTCCATATTAAAAATACATTGATGTTTAACATTGGAATTTCATGGGATTTTTCAGTTACATTAAAGATAATTGTCATACTGAGCACTCATATTGAAGTATTTGTTAACAAATTTAAGACCAATGAGTGAATAAATTAAAAAAAAATGTTTAAAAACATTATAAATCATGGTCCGTAAGTTTCTGAAGATGGTCCGTAATATCCCTAAATCTGGTCCGTAGTGTCCCTAAATCTGGTCCGTAATGTCTGGTCCGTAATGTCCATGGTCCGTAATGTCCGTGACCCGTTGGGATAAGACTGAGGTTTGTGCACGTAAACTGGTTTAAACCCCCAGTAAATTAAATTTTACTGACTTCCAAGGCGGTACCTAACAATCCTTGATAAACATACCTATATTTTTATATAATATATAAAATAAATATGCACTGTGTTGTTTGTGGAGTTTTGTGCTGTTGTTCCATGTTCCTTGTTTGTGATTTTTTGTTTGTGTTCTATGTCTTTGGCGTTTACCCAGTGCCATTAAGCAGGGTTTATGTTTAAACTTTTGGCTACTGAGCTTGTTTCTGTAGTTTTTCACATTAATATAGTTTTTCTCATAAATATGGGTTTGAGCCCCACACTGGGCAAACTTTTCCCCAAGGCTTACCAAGTGCATGACCAAGGTCTGAACCCTGAAGGTCACAGTTATACCAAAGGTCAAGGTATCACTTAAAACATTGTGTGTCAATCATTTACACACACTCTAATTGAAATGTTTAAGTATGTAAAAAAAATACTGTTTTATGTAAAAAATACTGTTCTTTTTTATGTATTGCTTTGTCAAAATATCTCTAGTTATTTCAGTTTATTGTCCAAACAACAACTAATAATATTCTGATACACTGCTGAAGCAATAAAGACATGTATATTTTTATCTTTACAAGTGTTTGACCTCGAATTAATACTAATGATACTGAAGCTCTGTAGTATACACTGCCATCATACTTTTAATTAGCACTTGGAAATTTCCTAATAAATGTATCAGGCAAGAGAATATTTAAGTCAAAGAGCAACCTTGACCTTAGGTAAACATAAATAAGACACACATTATATTTTTGCCTTTAAAGTGAAATAAAATACAACATGCTTTAAAGTTTTGAAGGTGCCCATAACATTCATAAGAACATTCTGTAGAACAAGACCTTGTACATAGCAGAAACCTGAACTAGATTTGTGACTGACTGCAAGCTTAGTGAAAGAAAAAAACAGACGGCTAGGCAGGCATACTTATTAGTATGTAATAATGTATACATATTAGTATAGGTTTGATTTTCAAATTTCAGTTATTTATTATCGGTTTCCTCTTTCCAATGGTGCATACCTAACACACATTATTATTCAAGAAAGGTTTGGCAAACATCAAGTGGTTAAATATGAAAGTGCTATTGATCATGTATCCCAGCACAATATTATTTGCGTCAAACAAGTGTCAGTATGAAATATTTTCTCTCTATTGGAAATCCTAATCACGACAAAATACATCTCTTTGGTAACAGGCTCTCTTGCGGACAGTGTCTACGGAACAATATACACTATATGATTCTCATCAATAATGCATCGAGTAATCGTTTGCCTACAACATGTAATAGATTTCAATCAGACTGCAAGTCTTAGAGTCCGTCTTTCACTCCTGTCATATAGAAAACAATTGATTTTTCGCGTTTGTCAGTCCTCAAGGAGAATTGCTGATCTACAGTGCTCGGAGAATGTGAGATTTCCAGGCAGTTTAAATCATAGCAATAAGGTCTCTTAGATGGAGACATATCAAAATTGCCCTATGACATGCGATTAAGCAATTGCTCAAGACAATATTGTAATAGTGACTTCTCTATCCCAATATTAACCATTAGCCTGATCTGAAACACATAATCAAAGTCCACGTCCTTGTTCAAATTAATGAACATTAGGAACTGGCAGAATTATCCAACTGTTTTTTCTCTAATATAAACTGCCCTGCCCAGCTGAGGTATGGATGAACAAATCATTTTATAGGCCAGCAATAGAAGGAAATACTTGTATTGGGATTGAAATTGTAAATAAAGCTATCTGAAAGCAGCATAACAGTTCAAAATTCTTCCCCCTAAATCTCCCTTATGTCCCCATTTTTTTAAAAAAATCTTTCTTTCTTGTCTTTAACTTAAATTTTGGTTTATTATCAGGTATACAGAATGAATTTAGTGAAGAAATTGTTTTGTATCAAATGGTCTACAATACAGCGACAATTTCTGGAGAGTCTTGTTTTGAACTGGAGTTTATATTTATGGCAATTTCCATAGAACAGTAAGAGTTTGATAGAATTATGAAATTGTTGTATTAAATACACTGAGTAAAGAGCTTATAATACACAAGACTAGCAAAGCACTTGCCAAATTTGTGCACCAAGTTGCAACAACACATCTTGTAAATGTGATTACAAGCATTAGTGTTAAGTTACAATAACATTATGTGAACATCATAGCAAACATGGAATCAATGTTGCAACAGCTGATGTTTTGTAAGCAGCAATATTTGATGTTTTACTTCTTCCATCCAAGGATAATAATGTAATTATTGCTATTAAGAGGGAAATCATTAAATGACACAAAACAATACAGGAAAGTTAGGGCAAGGCAGTTCTTTGTTTCTGCTAATAACCTATCCTCTGATTATGGAGGATAGTTAAGGAGTATAATTCTATTTTGGCAATTTTTAAACAAAATCACTGAAACCTTATTATAATGAAAATGAATAATTATGCTCTTAATACAATTATTTTCATAATCACAAGTTTTACAAGCCTTATTGAACTTAAATAGTAATATTATTTTAAAGATCCACGCAAAGATGCTTACTGGTTATGCAATGGATTTGAAAGAATAATGGGACATCTAGCTTTGATGATTACTGGAGGCAAAGTTGGCATAAATGATAATTTAGTATTATCGAAAATCAATCATTTAAAAAAGCAGGGGCAGATCCAGGGATTGACACAAAACCTTTTGATGTGCACCCATCCCTCAGAACTGAAATGTATATGACATAAAATGTTTGCATAATATTATGGGCTTAGAATGGATGATGTTTGATTTACACATGAACATATTTATGTTTTAACACTTGCCAAAATAGCCAACAATTACATTAATTATTTTTCTTTTTGCATGATTCTGTTTTGATTATGAAATCGAAGATTGATAGAGATGACAGCTCCAATTATTGCTGATAATCAAAAACTTTTTTGTCTGATTTTCAATCGAAAAAAGTGAAAGTTGGCAGAAACAATGGTAAGTCGATTACCAGTATGTGGAACCAAACTTCTTGTTGTACCTGCAATGTCAAAATGTTTTGTTTTTCTGAAACAGCCATCTCTTGTCCTAAAACTTTCAAGTTTATGCACTTACCCTGGCATTATCTGAATTATTTAATTGTTGTTGTTTTTTTAAATCAGTTCAATCTTTAAGCTCAGCACGTTACATAACAGGATAATGAAATGATATCACTTGGGCACCTTTTAATGTCTTAATGTCAATTTTCTATTTCATTAAATCGAACTCAAAGAAACTCCATACAATGTGCTGACAAAAGGATATGATATGTAGCTACACTGGTGATATGAATATTAATAAATGGCATAAGGCATTGATTTCTGATTGATGTTTCTCTGTCAAGGATTACTTCTTCAAACATATAATACATAAAAGCCTTTGAAAAAGAGCTTCAGGAATAAATAAAGATATCAATGGCAATTTGACAGTATAAATTTGCCGTTTTGACCTATAATTTATTTGTCCTTAAGTAAACAATGTGTTTTAATGTACATTTAGGCAGTATATTTTTGTCTTAAAAAGTTAAAAAAATTGAAAGCCAAATACCAAAAAGCTACTTTTTCATATGAGTCTGAACAATTTTAATATATGGTAGTTTAATAAGAAATTAAATAAAAATTCTTGCTTAAACAGTCAAGTGTTCTACTTTTTATACAAAATTGGGGGGGGGGGGGCGGTTGCACAGAACAAATTACATCTTTTTTTAATAAAGTTTTACAAGTATTAGTAAGACAAATGAAATTGGAAGGCAACCACATTATCAAACATTAAGCTTAATTTATTTGGTTTGGAGGGAGCACAATTGAAATTGCGCCTCAATTTACACCCACAACCATAAAGTCCCCCCCCTCCCCCTAAAAACAACAAAAAACCCTAAATCCTGAAGCTGCACTAGAACATTCATTTTTACGAAATGGCTATTTTAGCTTAAAAGATATTTGAACATGCAAACAAAATGAATGTAATTCAATGTACTTCATGCGAGAAGGATGAAACATGTTTAAAAAAGACGTCAATGTGATATTCTAGCTTTTCTTTGACAAAACATTAAAATCTGTCCCAGTATTCACTAGACCAGTTAATACCTGTTAAATTTGTGACCTTTACAATAAACTTCTTTACACAGAAGCATTCAAATAATTGACTAGCGCATTACAATGGTTTAATATAATGTTATTATTTAGCTTTAGGGTAAAACCGAGACAAAATTAAACAGAATGTAGCTTTTCACTTTGATTTAAACAAATATTCTGTTTATTTACGAAAACAGTGGAGAATATTATAACTGAAACATCGTATAACAGTCCAATCGGGTAGAAAAATACAGTATTGAACCTAATTATGAACAATGTTCTTTTACTTTAAAACTGCAGTAAGAAATCAAAACTCATCATGTTTTTAAAACAACAACAACAACAAATATACTTAACATAATAATAAAACAAAACTCTTGTCATAAAGCCATTGGAAGAAAATAATAATTAACTCATTGTCAGTTACCAAAATCAGCCCTTTGTGGTGTTTTGTTTTTGTTCCCATATATATAGCCTTTGCATTAACCTTGCCATTTACATGGCCTAATCATGTAACAAAGATAACTCATTGTCATTTTATTTGAATAACTGAAGCTTCTATACGTTGACAATTAGGCACATGAGTATCAACTGCCTATCGGATTTAATAAAACTTAAACGCCATTTATGAGTGAGGTAGTGCACAGGTATGACTCCTATCGCACTATCGTATCCCTCCACACACGAACGATAAAGACGGTAAGTGTGTCAGATATTAATGTCATCATAACAAATCTATTCGTGTTGGCTACATGATAAATTACCAGCGGTCTTGTTATTTGTGACTGATATTCAGCCACGCATCACTTCTCTTTTTATTATCTCCATCAAAACTCAGTTAACAGTTATGTAAATAATCTTGGGGTTTATTTGCTGTGAACACATATATTAAATATGCATGAAAAGGTAGTGTTAAATTGCTACTTTTAAATTAAAATAAAGAATAGCAAGTGTAACTATTCGACATGCAAATTTGTACGAATTAGCAAAATATAAAGTATTTACTTTTCTTTAATGTGCTCAGCTTTCTATGCCTAACTTGAACCATTCATTTTCATACATATGGCCATGAAATAAAATAACAAATACTCTTAAGTAACCATGCTTTTAAAACAAATGCAGTATATCTAACTTCTGCCGAAAATTACATATAACAATAAGCATTTCTTAAAGATGTACCCTTACTCCCCAAAAAGATGTACCACAATTAATGCAAATGTTTTAATTTACCGAAAAAAGATGAATAAATATCGAAAACAATGGTTATTACGAAGAAGGATGCTGTGTTTAATTTGAAAAAAAAGTTGCAGAAAACACGGTATTTCGACATTTTGAGATGATTGTCTATCACTGTAAATCTTTTAGCACTCACCTTTCGTTTTATATCTGTGCGTTTTCAGCTATTTATACACGGTTAAAATATTTTTATCAGTAATTCATATTTTCCATTAATGCATTAATTAGTAAGTAGTTTTATTATAAAGGGTTATCACTCAAAATATATGTTTGTCAGACATGTGTATTCATGTATTGATTTTAAAAACGAGCGTCACTTTAAATATTATGGAACATGGGACAATATTTACATCATTTACATTAATGTCACAATATAAAACTTCTCCATTACAACTGTGGTCTGTTT
Organism: Mya arenaria; assembly: GCF_026914265.1. NCBI lineage: Eukaryota > Metazoa > Mollusca > Bivalvia > Myida > Myidae > Mya > Mya arenaria. The sequence continues at coordinate 50,187,046 of NC_069123.1, forward strand.
CAATTAAGATCTTGGTCGATCTTGGTAGCGAATTGAAATTATCAGAGCAGAAAAGTTCTGTTCTTTGCAATAACAAATGAACACAGAATAAAAGAAACACAAAACATCATTTCCCAGCAAACATTTGACGTCGCTTCGACGTCGAAATCCGACGTGGGGTTACCACCATGCCACAGTGGACTTTACGCGCTGTACCACGCAAAGATGCGGGTATGAAGCTCAACAATATAATTATATTTACATGAACATATTTATAAATGTCAAATTATATACAGTTATAATATTTGTTTTCATAAATTACTTTATTTTATCATATTCGGGATATCTAAAATGGAAGTTTCAAACAAATCAACGCAAAAAGAAGTTAATTAAAAGAGGTAATACTTTTTTTAAGAAGAATGATTTTTATCACGGTCCGTTAGCGTTTTCGATATCAATCTAATATTGAAAACATATATCAGTCCTATATTGGACCTCTATCTGTTCCGATCGGCTCAAATATTCATGTATTTTGTATTGTTAACCGAGATTACTGTATTACTGTATCAAGTGCGATTCAGTTTTATTGAAATCATTTCTGTCAGATGAAAATTCATTTAGACAGGCACTGGACGAGTATCACGCGTCGAGACGACGTCGTAAATCCTCCTCACAAGGACGTCAGGGTTTCCACGTCGCCTCGACGGGGGTTTTGGACGGCAACACCAGAATTCCAGGTCTTACCGACGTCGGAAGTTTGCTAGGTTGTGATATTCAAACAGATTTAAGATTATTGAAGTAACGACTAAGATTCTAAAATGAAATAGGACCCTGGCGTATAACTAGCAAGAAGAACACCATAACATATTCTTTAACCTAAGCCTTTGTTGACCTGACACTTTCAAGACGTACTAATTGTATTAAGCATTGTAGTTATTACAACAAAAGTTATTAACGTATATAGCTGTCTATTAATAAAAACTTCTGTTTTAACCTTAACCCCAGTTTTATGACAAGAGCTGTCATATTCACTAATCATGATGGTACTTAACACTTAATGTGTACACTTCGTTATAATGTGCATCAAAACATTGTTGTCAGGTTCTCATGATATATTCTTCCCTTTAATGTAGGTATGAAGGTAAAAACTATTTCTGCACTGCACTGAAAAGGCTTGCAATTAACTCATCTATCTTCAACACCTATACATCGATCATACCATTCTGGCGAAAAATGTTCATTTCAGATGAGATCTCCTTTAAAAATTAGGACAGATTTAAAATGTCAAGAATTATTATGCAAGTCTAGCAGTTAAACAGCACTGGTAAATAAAAACAACACAGTATGTTTAGTTGAACAGTAACGTTTGTAAATATAATAAAATGAAGATTCTATTTGGAAGAATACTAACACATTAGAAGTAAAAGCTTATAACTACTAAATGCATACCATACTCCCATTGCCCCCATTGGTTTCTGGAGGTGGGGGTGCATGTCCCCGGGACCGTTTGTCCGTCTGTCTGGTGGGCTGGATTGTTCGTGCCGCACCAGCAACTGTTGACCTAGCTCCTCACACCATGTAGACAGAAGACCTGCAAGTGCAATAATTTATTGGTTGTTAGAGACAATGGACCTTAATTCACCATCGAAAATATTTCTCTTTGGATACTTCCTTACATCATCTTGGAGGGGATGGGGCGTGGCTGTGACTCTGAACATTAAAGATGGATTAGAGATTTAATTACAAAATATCCCGAAGGTCATGGTTAATGTGGCCTAAAAGTACTAAAAACATTGATTTCAGATAAATCAATGCCTACTTGTAATGCAGATTTCAGATAAATCAATGCCTATATGTAATGCAGATTTCAGATAAATCAATGCCTATATGTAATGCAGATTTCAGATAAATCAATGCCTATATGTAATGCAGATTTCAGATAAACCAATGCCTATATGTAATGCAGATTTCAGATAAATCAATGCCTATATGTAATGCAGAATTCGACCATCAACCAAACATTAGAAGTAATCAACTCAAAATGTTTAATACGCAATATTCTTTTATTATTTCACAGTTCAAATCTAAGTAAACGCACGTGAAAACACTATTATTTCATGTGAACAGAGTATACATATAAAGAGTTGGGTTATAATCATGATGCATAGATAATATATATATATATAATGTATTTGTGGCTGCATTATTTGCTAGATACGATACTTTTTACTTTGAATCGAGCCATTCACAACCGTTGCTTTATGAGGGGCTAATATCGGCAGCTAAATACTTAATAATTTCCAATGTAATTTGTCAGGGCTTTATAAAATATTACAATATAGTCTACCATAGTCCTCGTCGGAAATCATCTGGAAATATTTTATCGGTCGTTTTCAACAAATGCAGAAAGGTTACATACAGTTATTACTTTTCTTAAAATAAAAGCATGTGTTTTGTTCCTGCAAATCTAACTGTTTATGATACCAGACATTGAAATTTATTGGCAGAGATCCCACAATTAGCTAGGCGCAAAAATGAAACGGTGTGTACGGGAGTCAACTTTGGAGGAATTACTTTTTGTTTAACAACATATATATATATAGGAAAACGATTCTATGCATTTGTTTACTCGGACGAATATGCTCCAGTAAACATGTGACTAAAACTGTTTGCTTTACAAACAAGAGGATACAAGAAGGAGAACATGAGCTCAAAGTGCACAGTACAGACTAAGATAACTACTTAACAACATATTCCACAAAGAAGCAATGTGAACCCTCAAAACACCCTAGAATTCATACATTTGTCAACTTGTGAGGAAATAGATACATTAACACCAAGTTCCAATAAAATGCATACTCTTCCAAAACATAATGACAATGTATTTGCATATGCAACACGTTACATGGAACGGTATCTTTCCAACATGTAACAATTAATAAGCAAACACATTATTGTAATGAAATAGATACATTTCTTACACGTAACAAAGAAAATGCATACATTTCCAACGCGTAACAATGCAAATGGATTAACGTTCTAAGTGTTAAGACATGTCTATTGCAGCACAGACGATAAAACAATTGATGGAAACCACCTGCAGTAAGGAGCAGCACAGAATTAGGTGCTCAACCGAGCTCTCCATAAATTCCTGCCACCTCAGATCGAGGATTGGCATCAGAACGACCTGATCTCTGCCAATATATTGTTCATGCTCCTTTCAACCTTTTGATAACATGTTTGCAAACCACACCACTTGATTAATGCACATTTGAATAAAAAAATACAATAGTGTTTGTTATGATGCAACAGCAGATTACTAGATGGCATTGGAGGAAAAATATAGTTCAATTGAGAACCCTTGCTTTATGAAAACGAGTTTCAACATGTTCAATATTTAATAGATAATACGGCTCCATATAATGTTTCAATGATACTAAAAAAGGTTCACATAGTGACCTACTTTTTGACCGGACGTGACCTATACTCGACTAGTTGTATGTATTGTTTGTACAATTTGGTTCTGATAATAATAAGACAAATATTTTTATCAAGTGCCATGAACATTTTGAAGAAAATATGGCAGCTTTAAATGTTTATAAGGTATTCATACATATTGCCTAATGACCAACTTTGAACAGGACATCGATAATAAATTATTGACATATATATCTTCAGTTCAATGAAACATTCTTAATAAGTAAATGTATCTTAAAATATGGTAAAATGTGCCTCTAGAATACAAGTTTGTATCATTTAACCTTTTGCCCTACTTTTGGATCGGTCTTGACCTGATAGATTGTATAATAGCAGACATGACAAGGTTTCATAGAAATTTGAATAAAATGGGCTTTGTAAGTGTTACAAGACTTTTGAACGATTCGTTAAGTTACCTACATGTCTGACCTAATAAAACTCATAACCTAACTTAATATATTATATAGACACGCTTTCCGGGCAGTTTGGAGGGAAAATGGTCAGTATTATTAATTCAATCTCATGATATACTCTTTGACAGGAATTGTACATTAAATACTCGGGTAAAGAATGTAGCCTTTTAATGTATTAATAAGACTTTTCGAAAGTTTGACCTATTGACCTGAATTTTATCCGAAATCTGTTTTCAAGCATGGCCTGGATTTTGTTGAGACACACATACTGACGGTTTCATGAAGATTGGAAAGAAATTTGGCGTCTAATGTCAACTGATTTTCCCTAATGTTAGTCTTACTTTTACACCAGCGGTTTTTATTTAAATTAAACATGTAGTATGCTCAGTTATGTCTGTTTATTCTAGTTCTAAAATTATGGTATTATCTCCAGCTACTAACATCACAATGCTGGTCACCGTTATTTTGCAAATTCTGAAAACAACTCTCTAAACTGGCCATACAATACTGCAATAACAAGCACTTAATTTCGTCATGATTAATCAAACTTGAAGACAACAACAATATGCCGTGCACAATTTCTCTATATGAATTTTGATGATCAATATTGATGTCCTGATCTGGAAATAATGAAGAGGCCAACCATGGGTCTCAAATCTGCCACTTTTCCAATTCTCTGCCCACTCCGGCCATCACTTCACAATGGCGGAGTTGCCGGGCCATAAGATAATTAAACGCTCTTTGTCAGCGCTCATTTTAACAGTGATAATGTCGTGTTTTCCTCCATTTGTCACCAAGGAAACAGAAAAGGTGCTATGTCTAAACTAATACAGGAGAAATGAAGCTCATAATAATTGACTGCGATCACGTTGTTAATGTTATCAATGCAACAGAGGTATCAGATACCTCTTCATTATAATTCTCAACAAAAACGTTTAACATTAACATTTAAAATGCTTTTAATTTTCCTTTGCGCCTGAATGAAACCAAAGAACCACATTAACAACGATTAAAAAAAACTGTGATAGAACTGTATATGTATTTACTTCAACTGTTTAATGACTGCAGACACTGCACACATATAACGGAAACCGAAGCTCAAACTTATCTTGCAATTATCTTCATTGTCTGATAAATCATTGATTCTTCAACAGACGATCAGCCCCGTAATTGGAAAATAGCAAAAGACAAATACATCACAACTGCATCGATTGGTTGACATAATATTCCAATTATTTTAGTCTCCAATTGACATTTTAAAGTCTGAAATTCAATCCTCTATCAGGCTTGCTGAACGATTGTAAAGAGTTATAACAAACAACAAATGAAACAAATTTAAAAGCACGACCACTAAAATGTCGAATCATCAATTATGGTGTAAACAAGAATTAGATGACCATGAAGGTCATACTTTTTACTCATTTTTGTACCATATATTTTTTTAAAGCCTTTAAAGGGACTCGCTCATGTTTTTTAGTAAATTGTATGACAAAATAAAAGGTGGCAAATTATACTAAGATATTGATAGATTGAACCCTTAAACAAATGTTAATATAATATTATGTTCAGATATTGTCTTTGAAGTCCAAGATTTTGAATAGCGTTAGAGGACGTGAGGTATTGTTGTCAGTTTTCAAATATTCCTTGAATATACCGGCGTGGGTTCGCACCCCACCGAAATCTGAATAGGTTGTTATAATTTTAATGTATTTTTTCAGCAATTACGGTATCAATATGAATAATTTAATATAAGTGTTTTCAGAACACAAGACCACACTCGCGCAACATCTTGCCAATGAGAGTGACTTAGTGTAAGCCATCATTGCTTTCTTAAACAATCGAGGTAAAATATATAGTGTTTAAATTAAGTGTTTTCAGATTCATTTCCGAAAAAAAACATATTTTGGTGTCAAAACATGAGCGGGTCCCTTTAAGGTGAAAATAAGCATTCGAACGAAGTTAAAAAATAATTGGTACAGAAGATTAACAAACTAGTTGAAACGCCAAATGTGCAAGTGCCAATCATAAACACATGGGACATGAGGTAAAAAGGTGATAACGGCGTGTGTGTGTTTTTTTTTAAACAAAACATGAAATGCCATAATAGTTTCATGAATACATCCAGTATTGCAAAGCAAACGTTGCACACGTGGAGTGTTAACAATACTGTTTGTTTTTTACGCGACATCTTGACCCGTAACTCTAAGTATTTTACCCCTCTTGTTTTAAATGAAGTGGTAGAAGCACAGAGATGTTGCGTAAAACATGTTCATAATTCTCAGCATTAAGTTCAACTAAATGTGGATAAACCACTGGAAAATTCTGACAGAAAAAATCAAAAATGAAGTTGTCTTTTCCCCAGATATCTAATCTAGCTGCCAGCATAATAAAACAGATATTTATTTCATTGCCAGTGTAATGATGAAGTTATCTCCCTGCCTCTAAAAAACCTCAGAATGTTTCTACAGTCCATATTGGATGTATACAGGCTGTTTCTGCGCTGACACAAAAATGAATACAATTGATTTTCCGCACAAGCGCAAAGGTCTTCAAGTATTATCCATCAATTTGAGTTAGGACAATAAATGCGATACTGCTTTAAATCTGGCTTCACTGCCGCAGGCTATTGGTCCGATTTTTGAACGCGAGTCATGAAATTTGTGTAAAATGCACGCAGGCCAATTCTGACAACTCCAGCACTGTTCTTCTCAATAAATGTGTCCTGCGGAAGCACTCTGTGGCTTTTATTTGCATTTCTTCGGTATGCATTCAATAAACTTTGTCTTCAATCAAATTAGAGTTAAATAACACAATCTGTAGTTTGCTTCCAATTGATGTCAATTACTATAATCAAACACGCTTAAATAAGGATTTGCTTCTAGATTACTCCATGTTTTTGGAAGACAATTGTGCCACTTCCGCAACATAACACTAATTAAACATTATATCTGAGCCAAGTAAAATATAAAAAAAGAACAATCAGTAGGCCTAATAGGCAGATGCAGTTGCCAAACAGTAGTAATAACCAAAAGTATACATTACGTTTAATTTCTATTATTCATGATAACCTTCCCCAATGCCAACTTTGATCCACACCTAATCAAGAACACTTTATAGTGGTTTGCAATTCCATTAATAAATCACAAAACAGTCGATGGTAGAAACAAATCTACTAGAAAACTAATGCCAGTCGAGTGTCTTGGAAATCACAAATCTATAATTAACAGTATTCCACCTCCTTGTGAACTGTTTACTTTCCCACAAAAACAGAAGAATGAACTTTATGAAGAGAGGTCAAGACTGACCAGGAAGCGCCTCAAAACCAAGAGATTATGCAATTTCCATGATAAACACCCTTCATCCCATCATCAGATACCCGGAACACACTTGAGACACTGCAAATCTAAACATGCACAATTTTATATTGGTCTCTTCGAAATGTACATGCATGTGCTATTTATATTAACTCACAGACACGTTACCATCTTAAAATTAAAAATAATAACCTTTTCATTATTCGTGAGTGTATAATATACCCTTAAAATAATGATTCGGTGCTGCTTTGCTCACTGATCATTTGTCGCAGGAATATAATATCTTCACCAATATCACGTTCCTATTATATTTTAACCCTGGATTTTACTTACCTGTAGACCTCGTTATTAATCTCAATTTTGTTCTCAAGTTTTTCTTCGCAAATTACAAAACCTACAAGAGATGATAGTGTGTTTACCATTCGACCTCTTTCCCCCACTGTGTTATTATTTTTCCGCTGCGACTGGCAACATCTACCCAGGTCTCTTTATCTAGACCTAATAGATACACATGTCAATCATACAAAGAAGCCATCATATTGCCGACAGTTTCTCGGTCTTCGCTACCTGGCACTAGAGAACAACAGGTGTGTTCCTGGAATCTGTGGAATCGCTCGAACAGTTGGAAGGCCAAGAAAACAGTGGTCATTGTGTGAAAACAAACCATCCATTTTGTACATAATACGAAAGTTACTACACATTTGGTCACCTTTTTAATGCTCCCCGATGAAACCAATAAAATAAATGATTCATGCAATCGGTACAGATACAAAAAGATAATTCGTCCAAATGTATAGACATCAAAAACACAAGAACCTAAAAGTATAGCACTGATATCATTTTTGATATCTGTTGTGACCTTTTTTCTGTGTTTGATATCAAATTGAATATTGGTGTATGTTGTGCGCTGTCCTTTGTGTTTGAAATCAATTTGTTTATATGAATTCGTGTATGTTTCGCCCTGTCTTCTGTGTTTGATATCAATTGTTTATATTCTTATGTTTTGCCCTGTCTTCTGTGTTTGATATCAATATGTTTATTCCCTGTATTCTATGTGTCCGTTGTCATTTGCTCTTTGTCCTGTATTATCTATCTGTATTGGCTATTCCTTGAGTTGAATTATATTGAATTATGATTGGTTGTAAATTAAACTCCGTTTATTATAAGTATTTTTATAGACATATTCAATTAATTATAAATGTCAGACATGTTGATGTTACAATGTTGATTTAGAATTAAAAAAAAAATATTGACTCAGTAGCTGCACGAATGTTCGTGGATATTTCTGTTGTACATTGTTTGTATACTTTAGACTAAACGCCAATCAAGTGCTAAGTATTCTGTGAACAGCCCATAGCAAGCTGAAGAGTAACACACCGGCGCTAAAAGAAGACAATTTCGTCCATTTTGGAATACCCCTCACTTGTATGGGTGTTTTGATTTTTATACATTTCGGACGAGAGATCCCTCGGGAGCACAAATCGTATCCAAAGTGAGAACAGCAAATTGGGTTGGATTGAACATTGACGGTTGTCCACTACAGCAGCGATACGTGCAACACTGTCAACGTCCCATAGCCAGGGCTTGAACAGTATTCTGTTTTTAGCGAACGCTAAGACATAGTAATCAATGGCCCCGAAAGACATTAAAATATAACTGTCGATATTGTTTTTCGTTTATTTATATTTGCATTACTAGTTCAAGTAATTTCCTATAGTATAGGTACATGTGACCTCTTAGTTGTCGTTTCAATGTACACACACACAACGGAACTCACAGTCTACTACTTATGAAATTAAAAAAAAAAACAATCATGCATTTCAATATGTTTTTTCAATATAACATTTGTATACTAGTTTATTGCATTTCTCTATGACATGGTAACTCATTACTTTATGACATGTTTACTAGTATAGTTTCGATATCTTTCCAATCGCCCTCAAAGTGTTTTTGAGAAGTTCCTGTAGCTGTTTCATTTCAAGTTTTTCAAACTATAACCTTTACCTTTCCAAACTGTAGATAATTCTTTCTGTAAGCAATCGCCGCTTATGCTGAAGGTCCGGGTTCGGACCCCGAATGCGTCACATCAAAAGACGTTAAAATAGTTGGGAGCTACTTCCTTCCGTTCGGCAGTAAGCATATATATACGAGGGTAGCAATGTGATGCATGGCGGAACAAGTGAGGGGTATAAATGCGCATATGAAGGAGTTAAACTCCCCAGTAAGCTCTAGTTCCAGAAAACTCTTGTTTCTCTGACCGTTCCAATGCGGTCATTCGATAATTTACTGATAAAGCTATTTTGATGCGCTCTTGATCTATTTGTAGGGTTGCATCTCCTATTCAGTTTCGCTTTGGTAATCATCTTGTGCTTCTAAGCAGGGTTTATATTTGATTGTTGTACTACTTGATGTTGTCTATGTAGTTTCCATTGTATTATGAAAATCCTTCATAGATGTAATGTGTTAGAGGTAAAACATATTTGTTCCTTTAGTGCAACAATAACTTTGTTTTATTTTCTGAAGTATCTAGCACAATTTTTAAAAACTGGTATTGGATTTAAAAAAACAAAAACGCTACGAATGTTGTTGTTTTTATTAACGTCATTGCCTGATCTTGTCCGATTGACGAAAAATGCATGCATGCATATCATGGAGCAGTTTTTATGCTTCCTAGCTAAATTACATATGGCAGTTGTTTCTTTAATTGTTTTGTTAGAATTTATTCTCAGTAATTCATGTTTCCCTTTAACACCATCCTTTTTCAAATAATTCTTGCAACATTTTTCAATACAATCATGTTTTAGCATACACGCACCATTAGCTACGGTGACCACAATTTCTTCTTAATATTTACATCCAAAGATACAGAAAAAAACAAAACAAATAAATACCACTCTTATTCTGATTTATATCTCTTCAGATTTAACATTGCAAAGAAGAGGCTGTGATGTCAGGTAATAATACAGCTTCACATAACAACTCTTATAATACTAGTATTACGGTGTCAAAATGCATACCATTATACCGATGCTTAATATCAACTCTAAATCAACGTCAATCTGACGTATGATTCTAATTCAATATTCAATTTAGTTTCAGATAATGACGATGGTCTCTGTCACATTAAAGCCCAACTTTAGCATCAATTTATTTTTAATTTGAACCAACGGCAGTTAAACAACAAACATCCGACATCAGGATACAACGTCAGTCTGATGTCACACGGACGTAATGTGTCGGCCTACGTTCGTTCGATAAAAAATACAGACAGACATTTGATGTGCAATCCGGTCATTGGCAAATCAAAATAGCAGAAACCAATAGAGACATTTGAACCTCGTGGAAACAATCACGTATCATGTTTACGACAAATAAACAAGACAAGTAATAATAACTTTTACACTTCATGTTTTCAAGTGATTAGCAGATTTTCTTCCAATTATGACCTTACATCAATCTTAACAATGACAACACAATTAACAGGCAGCACGATAATAACGATATCATCATTATCAATGACAGCTAACCCACCATCGTTTGCATGCTATACACCATCGTTTAAATGCTATCGGTCACATACTTGACACAGCAGCTATTCTACATCATCGTTTTCACTTAGCACACCGCTATTATCTATGTGATTATAAAAATTGTTTTACAATGCAACTTGGTTAAAAATTGGAGCAACTGAAGTGTTTGAGAAGCCTATTAGATAGTTATTGACCTCCTCACGTCATTACCGCATCTGTAGGACACAGTATCAAGCTACTTGTACACTGCTTCAGCTCAATCAGCAATAACTATCGCTGCTGCAGACGCATAAAATATTAATACTCAAAAGCCAATACAACGGGAATAAATTGTTCAGATTGGAGAACGTAGAATAATGATCCGCTTTCAGGTTAATTATTCCTAGCTAGTGACAATATTATCAATCTTGGAGAAACATTTAAACAGATCACATCAACCGGAGTTCCAAACATAAAACAATAATCAATACATAACATCTCAAAATACCATTCGCCCACAGAGGGAAAGGCTCTGTTCCGATATTTGACGGGCTAATGGAGCAATCTAATAGAGCTATGATTCAGATCTCCGCAGCTTATTTTATGTCCTTCTATCACTCGGGGACACCTCCGTCACCGACAATTTGTCCTTGGCCCCAAGTGTGTACAAACAAGACGGCGAAAGGACCCTACCACATGCCTTCTCTATTTTGAAGCAGAAAATCAATGGTTGTAAAATAACCCAATGAAGAATGGGAAGAAAGAATCCGTCACCCATTTAACGTCCCGATAGAGATCATCAAATTGTTCAAGTGGCTCAATCGTGTCATAGTCATTGAATTAAGCAGCTTGAAACAGTTGACGACGCGAACACCGGTTAGATATTGACAATTGTAGGGGAGTGGATGATTAAAACAGTAGCAGGTTTGATTGTCATCATTACAAATAAGATTGCACGGTTATCAGTACTAAGTCAATAATCCTTTAACACAATGGTATGATTTTGGGGAATTATATTTATAAACAAAACGAATTCATGGTCTTATTTACACCAAATCCCAAAGTATTTGAAAACAAATGATACCAATCGCAATGCTTTTCGGGTACTGAAAACAGCATTCTGGCCGTTTAATAGATCACGGTTTATCATACAGATAGTCGACACATGTAATAAATCATTGTAAACAAGAGTAGCTCCCCCAAATGTGTTTTCTTCCTGATTATCACGCGCTGCCCAGCTTCAAACATATTGAGATGATTATACGGTGGATATATTTTGATAGCGATAAAGCAGTATCACGAATACAAAATATAGAACATTAAACCCAATTACACACAGGCAAGAAACAAGTCGTTAAAGTATTAAACGGTAAGTAGTCTGCAATAAATATAAGGGCCTTTGTAAATCTGAAACTCTATCTTACTTTGGCATGGTTTCATATTAATCTAATTTAGAATTACATCTAAGAGCATATTTTAAACAGTGATAACATTACAAGTAAATTTATAAATTGAACCCATTACTTTACGACCACACCGCATCATTTAACGTTTCATTTACTCTGAATCAGCAGACGGATAAATATATTACCGTATCTATGAAGAAATATATTTATCAACATACAAACATACTTCACGCTCAACAGGTATGCTCTCTAAACAGAGATTTTGTAGTCAGGTCGCAGTAAGTACACCAGTGTTGTATATGTGTTAGGCTAATAAGCATACAGAGACGGTATTTGATACAAATAATTTGCGGGTTTGATAGCTAACTTATTGTCAGTATGGGATATGAATCAAGTGTTTAGATATGCTCGACTCGGGGCCCAAGGGAAAGAGTTTTGACGGGTCAGAACAAGGTGAAAGGTTAGAGAACAAATCCCAGTCCAGAAATTTGAAACATTTATCTTGGAGAAAATAGCGGCTCACAATAAAGTGTAAAGTGAGATCGTATGCGCAGTGATTAGCATATTGAGCACATCCATCACACACTGTTAGTGCTCACATGTTACAGGGGAGTTTCGGCACACGAAGAGTTTCCAGAAAATAAACTGACACGCAGTCTTTCAACAGTCAGCGTTTTCAGTAATAATTGCTTATGTTTGGAAACACATTACCTTGCTATCTCCGCATGTATAATGCAGCATTATTCTAACTAACTAATCAGTATTTAAAATACAGAGATAACGAAGTATGGTCAATGGATAAAAAGTATGGTTAATAGAATTTGCTTTTAAGTATTTAAAGAAAATGATTCAATTAAAATGAAAAGCAACGTGCATGAGCATCGGTTCAACAATCTTTTTTTTCTTAGTTGGTCCATGGACATAACTCAATACATATATAGTGATAACATGAACGGTGACCTCACTGGTCCGAAAATCACAGATGCGTTCAACAGTCATTCTTTGCAAGATCACAACGCCCCCAACGACACTAAGACGAAGACGATACAGTCGGCATTTCCTTGGACAAAATTAAACAGCAACATATGAGCTAATAAAGTATAAATGAGTAATGTTGGGACGTTTTTCTTCTTACTTATTTCAACGACATTGGCGTGCGAATTACTAGAGCAAATTTCTAGGTCATATATAAACATTTGGTACCAAAGCACTGACCTTGACTTTTGGGTTCCATAAAGTTTTCAACAATTTAACCAGAATATGCATCATATGAAAACCTCATCAAATTTAATAGCAAACAATCTTCATATGTTACAAAAGGAATTGATAAGAGTTTTCAGGTATTGCCATTTATAATGATTCAAATGTTTTTTTCGTTACAAATCAATTTTATTCGGCCTTGCCACGTGCATTCCTAAATACAATCCCACTTTCACCCACCCCCCCCCCATAAAGATTGTCCAAGCGAACATTTCATGTCAATATAGTCGAAAAATAAAACATAGTTTACACCAAAAAGCGCCATTTTTTTACTTAACTGTATTGATGGAGGATCCCCTCACCTCACTCGACATGATTATAACCTATCAAGTTCGGGGGCTCCTGGTGCGCCCCTCTTACGTCCAATCCTGGACCCGTCCCTGCTTTTATTTTCATCATAGTTCTTTATTATTTTTATTTTATTATTATTATTATTATTATTTTATTATTATTATTAGTATTGTTGTTGTTGTTATTATCTTAATGAAACCTTCTGTATGTGTTATATTAGCATCCAATGATCAGCGCATATAAAGTATGCTTCACATTTCTCTCCCTTGGACTAGAAACCTAAGCCATGATCCGATTAACTAAAGGTACAACGACTTACGACGAGACACACAATACCCCGAGACAAAAAACACAAATTTTACAAATATTAGAATATCGTTATAAATATATATATATATATTAAACGTAGCAATCTGAAAGCCAGCAGTAATTTTGTCTAAATGCTAAAGTAGAAGTCAATATAAACGAAATGTCTCTAGTCATACACAAAACGTTTTTCTTTTTTGTCATATCCGGATATATAAATTAGATAAAAGATAAATGTATAATGTTTAAAGTAGGATTTTAAGTTCAAAGTGTTGATAACTCAAGAAGCAAAATATTGGTCGATGAGGCAAACCATTTTGTATTTGGCAAAACTCCAGCTGAATACATTTTCGACCGATCTAGGTATGATACACCTATCCTGCTAATAACATAAAATATTGAAAATTATACTTCTGTTTTCCACTTTCTCAGCAAAGAAGTGTAGAAGAAAAATGTGCAATAGGTCGAAGACATACATGAGCACATTACAATGTACGATTACATCATAATATATAAATACTCGTGTATATATCGTCGTATAGTCAATCGTACACAAATCATTAATTAATTAATGAAGTTAATAAATAAATAAATAAAGGGTGTTTGAATATCTTAAATGTTTTGATATATCCAAACCTGACCAAATTGTTTGTGTTACTACTTAAAATACAGAAGAATTTATAAAACAACGATTGAACGACAAGAATAGCAAATTGCATTAGAAAACGATATTTTGTCAAACAATTCCATAGATCATTGATACATTATGACGTTAGAAATTACCCGAGTTCATTTAAGCTATAATGCAAATTCCCAATGTCAACAAAATTCTTATCAAAAGACGTTGCACATTTCGGCTTAAATGTTTGTATTATTTGATCGTCTTATTCAAGACTGTTAACTTTCACAAAGAAAAAGCTTTATCATGATTTGTGTAAAATCAAGATTATGATGTTTAAAACGTTATCAATATACATCAAATAGCGGTTTAGGGTTACAACAAAAACCTCATTCGTGCAATAGGCAAGTATGTTTTGATTACAATAAATAAGTCTTACAGCAGTTTAGACTCAATTAATAAACGTTTTCTGTATTAACGAAATGTTTTCACTTATGATTTTGCCTTTCAATTTGTCATTCTTTCATTTCATTTTTTTCTGAAGCATTCAGACAAAGCTTCTGAGGTGCTAAAAAACATAAAATATTTACGTTATTAATTCAAAACAGTAGACCAAGACAATTTTATTATACGAAAATAAACACATAATCATAACAATTGAAACAACTGGAACAAATCCAGGAGCGGTACTATGTCATTATTTCAAGGCACACAAACAGAGACGATTTACATACATAATCAGAAATTTAACCCTAGGGTGACAAAACTTATATAAATTTGACTAGAAATACAACTTAGAAGTTTTCCAATCGTACAGCCATCGTTTAAAACGAATTTGATTAGAATACGCATCATACAAAATTAACTCTTTTTTAATTTATTTAAGTACACCATAAACATTTACATTTGCAATAATATATATGAGTTCTGTCCAGATATCAGCTTACACAGTATTTGTCGTCGATCATTTAAAATAGTTTTAAATTTATAACGTTACATTGACGTTACATTGGAATAATTATAATTGTTTGTTTCATGTTCCTGCCTCAAATAAGACAACTATTCTTAAAAAAGTGTAATCCATTGGCATTTCTAGATCCGAAAATGGCTTATTATGGTACCCAAGTGGTGGTCACATTGTGAAAACCTGTCAAAAGTAATAAAAAGGTCAATCAAGTGCCATAATTTATATTTAACGTAGAGTTATGTAACCTATTTCTGTGTGGGCTACTGTGTAAAATATGAAGGTCGTTGACTGAGCAGTATTTGAGATCCAAGTTAAAACCTTAAATTGCCCCAAAAAACCCAATCCTTTTAAGTCGATCAAGGGCCATAATTTGTATTCAGGATAATATGGAGTAATAGTGTGATAGCCGTTAACCACTGTGTGAAGTATGTAGTTAATTGAGTGAAAATCCCAACTTGATCTTAAACTTTAAACGAACGCAATGTGTTCTTAAACTTTAACGTAAGTTCCTAAGTCATTCATAGGCCATGTTTTGTATTAATGATGAAATTGTGTCATGTAATCTAATTAGATGGTCGTCCATAATTGTGTGAAGTATTAAGTCAATTGAATGAAGGGTATATAACTTTTTAGTTAAAATCCCAACTTTCAACCCTAAACTTTAACCTAACACAATGTGCCCTAAAACTTTGACCCAAGTTCGTAAGTCGATCAAGGGCCTAAATTTGTATAAAGGATAATATGGAGTTATGTAACCTCATTGTGTTATGATCCTGGACATATATGCGTTAAATATTAAGTGAACTGAATGATGGGAATGGAGTTTTAAGTGAAAACGCCAACTTGCTATAAAACTTGAACCGAACGCCGACGCAGACGCAGACGCCGGGGCGAGTAGTATAGCCTCATACCTCATTCTCTGAATAGTCGAGCTAAAAAATGATATGACTCTAACATCAAATTAGAAACCGTTCATTCATATACTCAATGTTTTTTTTCCTGCCTATTTGGGTTTAATGTGTAAAATTAAATTACTGTTATAGTATATCTAATATGATCTTTAATTGTTAAAATACATTATAGGATGAAAATAGATGCTATATCTAAACACATTGACTTTTTAAACTTGTGTGAATAAGTAAAAACTTATGAGTAGCGTTTAACATTAGCTAAATTAGCTTCTCCGAAAGAAAATCTCGATTACAGTATTTCAAAAGTGACATTTGAGAGCACACAATAAATAACGACAATACATAACTCTTTACATACACAATAACAATTTATGTTACGCCAAACTGATTTTCAATAAAAGTAAAGGTGCTCAATTAAATCATTAAAAGAGGCACAACTTTATCAAACTCGCTAACAAACTCGCTAACATATAAAGCGGTGTTTTTGATAGTTTCAATTAATTATATTTCAATGCCTAAATCAATCAAAACAACACAAGTTCGTGTAATATTAAACGAAGTATCATAAATTTACAATCAATTTTCCAACATCACTACAATGAAGTCGATGAATATTTGAACCTCCCGCCATTCAAACTATCTTTAACACCAGTAAATTATACCCGTGCTGTTATCAATGATCCGTACATAAACAGGATAAAACACCAATATATATTGTTTAGATCGCAAAGCAACACTTACAGCCACTGTCATGCAGACGAAACAATCCGTTATAACAATAAATGAAAGCTGGATTCACAAACTTAAATTTATTTTTCTAATTGATAATTTAATTAGCATTAAGACGCTAACAATGATCACAACGTGTCTTTTGCCACTTAGCATTGTAACCGTTTACAAATGATCAGTTGATACACAGCAGACACAATAGCAAGCACCGACAATGAATATTCATTTGGGGGCTCTGGTAACGCATATGTAAAATTCTTCTATAGCAGACGATCGCTTTACTCGAGTTGATGGACAGCATTGAGATGATTTGAAGAAAAGGTCAAACATACCAATAAACCTCGATTTGAAAAGATCATCACTCCAGGTGAAAATTTATTGATTTAGTACACTAAATAAGATAGACTGTTAATACATTATAAGTTAAATACAATGTATGGTAGCATTTATACAAAGGACACTGCCGGTTTTGACTTTAATAACGTATCTACTGATCTAATTGATTAATTCTTAATGAATGATTTGCTGTCATATGAACACTGGTTTAAAACGCATAATGTGTATTTTTAGTCCGCCCAGGAAGAGCAAATTGGATAAACAGAGAAAACTAAATCGATTATTTTTAAGAGCAGTATTGTTGACTGCTTCAGGATTTTTCCATCAGAAGTTGTGATCAATATTAATTGTCCCATGCTACAAAATAGAACCACACATTGTAATGAATGCCAAGAAAGATCGCTTTTCATCGGGTATTAATTGCTTTAGGAGTTGATTAGCCCGTCTGCTTTCTTGAACGTTACTTGATGCGACGATCTCTCCTTGCTTAACTTAAATGGCAGAGGTTTCATGAAAAAATGGTATTTTGATGCGATGAATTCAACCGAAACGGTTACAATGCTATTAATGGTCTCAACTATATGCCCATTCATAAACAACATTTCACGAAATGTACATATAAATAGTTCATTTTAACAGCATGTTTCTCTCAGAGCATGCCAAAGCAGTCCAGTATTATACTATTTTGCTTAATTCGTGTTCACGTTTAATTCGTGGTCACTTTGATTGTGTAGCCTTTTATTGCTTTTTAATGTATGAACTGTTTTGTGCTGCATGTCTGTTATACATATATACACCATGATTATTGACCAATGGAACTTCAAATGTTTGTTTTTTACATTTGTATAAGGACTTCAAGATCATGGGCACATAACCCATTTTACGTTCATGGCGCTGAAGAGTACTCTCCCTTGAATGAATAGGATTTGCTACGCTTGGCCGCACCGCTCAAATACCCATCGTGTTTCTAGTTCAAACGAGACATATTGTTTATTGAATGTGTTCGGGCCTCAAGAGTATATACATTGTGACGCTGTGTATCTCTCGTTGTGTGTCTGTAAGCCTCTAAGCGGGGTCATCGTTACTTTGTTGGATACTGGACTAGCCTGTCCCTTACTTCCATATTGTTCATGAAAATAATTTAAATGAAACCTTAAAAAGGGTACAAAGATTATTTAAAAGTTATACGTTTTGCAACATCTAAGTAATCTATTGGTCCCGCATTCTATACCTACTTTAAACACATATTTTTTCAATTTATTTATATACTGTATTTCATTCAAATAGAACTATGTATTTCATTCAAATAGAACTATGCATTTCATTCAAATAGACCTAGGTGCCCCGATCTCCTTTAGATGGAGCTACACTCACAAGACTAATTTATAAAAGAGGACAAGAATGGCCCTATATCACACACACACACACACACACACACACACAGACACACACATGCGTACCAGAGTTTATTTAGTATGGTGGTATATTACTGCCATAAGATAACCTGATAGCGTTCGCGAATTGTTTCGTGTTAACCTCTTAATTTTCGCGATAATTATCTAGCTATCTAGTTAATATTCGCGATATTTTTTGGTAAGATAAATATCATAAGACTAACGTTAACAGGTTATCTTACGGCAGTTATATGCCACCATAATCTAGTATCCAGAACAATGGCTATAAAGATATAACTTAAAACCCGTCATGCTACGAGATTGGTTTATAGGTTTTTAGAGACTAACAATTTATCAGATGCATGATGATTTACAATAAAAATGTGGTAGCAGCCACTGTGTCAACGAGGATTTTGTAATATTTGACCTAATGACCTATTTTTAGAATATTTTTCGAACATTGGACATCATTACTTTTAACTCGAACTGACCAACAATCGAGCTTGACGTAGATTCGTAAAAACTTCATGATGTTTAGGTAAAATGTGGCTGTTGATGGAGAGTAAACATGACAATCGTTGTCGATGCACAACGGTCGGATAACGGACAAAACTATTTCACAATAGCTCACAACACGCACTTTTAGAACTTATTTGAATTACTTCGGAGGAGAACCATACGCGTATACTAATTAATACATAATGTTTCTAGTTTCGTACGAAATATGTTCGAATATTACCAACTTTATGTGGGGTTACCAGCCATTACAACTTCAAACTGGGACAAAGGATATCTGAGCGTAATGATGGAACGACAGGAATAATAGTGTACTTGCAAAATGGTTAAGTTCTAAACACTGGTATTTCGATAGAAATTAGTTATTTTTCCATAACCCAATCCCACAAATATCTAGGTTTTCATATTAATTCGATTTTTTTTTCATATTTACTTGGCAACGTATTTTTGTACATGCTTTAAAGCATAGAATATTCCACCAATCATAAAGCTCTAAATTTTTTGCTATCATTCGAAAGCATATTCTATATGTTAATATATACACATATATATATGATATACGAGTGAAATAATAACTGAGCCATTCCTCATGACTTTTTATATTAGGTAAACAAAAAAACTACTTGTTTACAATCCCTAAAAGTAATCGCCCTTGGAGCAAATAACTCAATCCCAACTCCTTGGCAACGCCTGGATACCGGTTGTTAGGCAACTGAAATTGATTCGTTGGACCTCCCCGTCAACGGCACACTCTAGTTCATCTAAACCATCATTACAGATTCCAATAACAACATCCTCTTGGGACGGTTCTGACTTCGGCGGAAGTTTACCGGTCTTGGCGATTTTTTGTTGTGCCATTCGCTACTCGCTTCAGTTAAGGTTCAAAGGATCGCATCCAAGTTTCATCAATAGCTTCAATTCTTTGCAGCAATTCATCGCCTTCTTCATCGAACCTTTGTAGGAGTGACCGAGCGATATTCACACGTTGGTGTTTTTCCGTTTCTAAGAGAATGTTGGGTACCCAGCGACCGGTGATTTTCTTCATTTGCAAACGTTCAGTCAGAATGTGATATGCCGACCCGTGATTTAACTCATGAGCTATCTCATCGCATAATCATCGTCTATCAGTGTTACACAGTTTTGCTAGATTTTCAACATTTTCATTATTCGTCGCAGGCAAAGTCCTTCCGCACAGGTGCTTGTTGCTAACAATCTTTCGAGCAATATTAAATTATCGCACTCATCGCTTATATCCGGGTAGAGACTCTGAGCCAACTTCCTCAAGAGCTTTTAGAATTTCAGATGCATTTTTCCTCGTCTAGCAATTTGTTCAGCGTGAACGTTTCCTCCGCCATGGCGTTAGGAAAATAGACGTCACGTAACTCTATGCGAGTTTTTCCCGCGCAAAATATGCACCACAAAATATTGGTCAACAATCGTTTTAAATATTTTTACCGTGAATTAAATAATGAAAAAAATCATGAGCTAGGGCTCAGTTATTTTTTTACTAATCCTCATATATATATATATATATATACCAACATACCAGAATGATATAAAGTTAAAAGTGGGTGGCATATTCTAGCTAAAAACATGTGCATAAAAACGTTGCCGAGTTAAGCATGCACACGTCAAAAACGTAGCTGTTAAAGAGCGTATATAAATGGTCCGGGTTTGTTAAATTGCGAAAATCGCAATCAAAACAACGTGGCGAACTAAAACTACATCAAATGTATATCAATACTAAAATTAGTTTACTGTTGCAATGTTCATTTCAGTGATTAAACACCAGGCCCCAATTTCTCGAAACTTCTTAAGTCCATTATAACAGGATTAAGCTAATCTCACTATTTTTATTGTTCTATAAAATGTGTTATATTCACTTCTTCAAGATTTTTTAGAAATTATGTAGGAATAATCTGTATGATTATCAGAACAAACCATTTTTCATTTATCAAAATCCATTTTCAGTATGTATTTTGGCTAATTGAAATAAGCGACTTAAGCCTGTTAAGCTTAAAAAGTTTCGAGAAATTGGGCCCAGTCGCTTAAAAGCCGTGCGCAAGAAACACAAATATAAACATGAAATAAAACACCAATGTTAAGCGATTAAATGAGTCATTCTGTCTCAGTTGAGGTCTATTCTTATATCTTGATCAATGACAAATATCATTACCATTTTACTTACAAAAAGAGTTTGGCCTACATTAAGCCTCCGTAAATGGAGTCTGATGATTTACGAGTGTCCTTGCCATACGGAGACATCCCTTCTAGCACGTAATCAATATTGGCAAATAATATATAGCGCCCCGAAAGCTATATCAGATTTTGATTGTGCTCGAATAATTTTATCTAGCTCCTGCTACGAGTCATTCACTCGAGTTAAACGTTTTCATTAAGCTTATTACCGAGAAAACCGAGAAAGCGACATCCATTTGTGGACTATTTTACAGCTTAAATGTATTTCTGTCATAGCTACAATACGCAGAATTTCAAATGTTATATTTTGGATCCTTTTATTGGAGATTATTTCACTATTAAAGATAGTGACCAAAACTAAATAAAGAAATAAGTTGCCACGAACTTGTCAAAATAAAAGTTCTCCCACGACAGTCAATAAAAGTATTTTCTCCCACAAATCGTATTCAACTTCGTTTAAGGCGTAATAATTCTTCTGTGCATTTCCCTACGACAATAGAATGTTCTTCATCTAATTAAGGGCATATCTGATATAGAAACATAGTATGACGCGATTTATGGAGAAATGTCAATATTTAGGAGTGACAAAACTCATAATAGAAATGAACCCAGGAACTGTTTCGCAGACAGCCAGAACAGAGCACATAATGAAATTGATTAAATTGCGAGATACTGTATCAACACTGGCTGGAAGTATTGTGTTTCTGTGATCACTATGTATTTGCTCGTTTCAAGCGTTTCCTAGAAGCCCATGCAAAATCGCGGCTAATGTCAGACTAATAGATCTTTAGACGAATGCTATAATACAGTGAAAAATACAGGGACAAGCCCAGTAGTCGAAAATTCAAGAATAATTCCGGTTTATGGGCACAAGGCAAAAACCAAAACGACTTGATGTTTGGTTGATTCTTTCGGTCCCTTTCCAAAAGCAAAAATGTTGATTTTAGCATATTTGGTAGAGACCACCCTATCATTTGTTGAACAGTTCCACTCTGGTCTCACATAATGTGTTAAGAGATTTTTTATATTGTTTTTGATACATTTAACACCAACAAAATGAAGCGTATTAAAATAACTGAAAATAAGCCTGAGTCGTCAAATTGTACTTGTTGGACGCCTACATCAAAATTGTTCGTGTGATGTGTCGGCATCATGTTTGTTGAAGGTCTGGTATTGGTATTTAAAATGTTGTGTTTTCCTAGAAGCAGTGTCTGGGTGTCAAATTGTGCTACCAGGTTTGTTTCTGCAGTGTCATTGTGGTGATATTCATCATTTTCAATTTCAAAATCTGATACTAGCAGAAGTATGCAACGTCATCTTTGAGTGATGCGCCGCTGGACCCATGGTCAAGTGTGTCTCCTTTTCAACATGTCTAATATTGCCGTGAATTAAGACCTTGATAATGGAATCATTCACTACGATGAAAGCGCAGCCTGGATTTTTTTGTGATATATGTTATGGTAGTTGCAATGTTAAATTTTCAATTTCATGTATTATGTTATTGTCGTACAATGACTTAAATATTTAGATTTATGACGTTCTGTCAATTGCAACTAACTGGATTATTATGTGTATACCAATTTCAATCAGGTCCGGTCCGAATATCGTTTTTAAAATGCAACGGTTCCCTTTGCAACGATGTTCTCTTGCGGTAGCGTTTCTCTCTTCTTCTTCTTTTTTATTAATTATCTATTGTTATATCCATTGGATAGTAAAGTTTATCAATGTATAACGTATTGGCTAGTATAATTGGTTTTAATTATAAATTAATCAAGTTTAATAATTTTAAAATATATATGCTACTTTACTTTTTGATCACTCAATTTATATGTTTTGCTCTAATATGAAAGTTCTTGAGATACAAAACCAATACAATATACAATAAATTGTACTATTGTTGTCTGTTTAAACTCATATATTCAAAATTGATTGTGAATCAAGTTATTACAACATTATATTAATCAGTCTCGTTAGCACGATGTTACATCAGAATATGGTCTTGTATTTTTGTTGTTGTTATAAATTGTATCATTTTTTCATTGGACACTGTAAGTAATTATTGGTCTTAATAAAACTATATGTAAGAAAATGTAAGTAATTTTAAATAAAGTAGCTAGGTTACTTTTTGAAAGTTCTTGGTTGCGGAGATACAAATGCTTATAAATGGTGTTGTTGATGTTAAGGGAGTCATCTATGGGTGTGTAGCTTTCGATTATCTTTGGAATATATGAAAAATTAACAAATGGACAGTACAACTGTATTAGAAATAGAAATGGAAACGATGTGGCCTCAATGACGTCAAATGATGTCATCTAAATAGTATTTGATGCCTTTTTTGACGGGATCGGGTTGAATAACTTCCTTTCACATACAATCAAACTTATTTGAAAGGATATGTTTTAATACATGTACATGTGGTTCCTTCTTAAAATTCATGTTTTTATTATTCCAAAATATTATTAGTACTAAAAAGTTTGGTTGTATTGTTTTTTTCTTTATATATGAGAAAAAAGTGAGTATTAATATTTTAGAATAAAAAAAATATGAAAATGAATATTTGTCTTCTTTGTGGTTTTTTAAAATATTATTCATGTTGAAGTCATATTCTCAGGTAAACTTAATAAGGACTCCCTCCTAATAGAGATAATAAATATTTTTCGATTACGCGTAAATGTGCACTGCTCTTTGTACGCTACGTCATCAAAGTATGTGTATATTGTATAAGTTTATAATGACAATACAAGGATAATGATTGACATGAGTATCAAAGAACCATTCAAATGCAAGTTTAAGGAGAGTTCGCAATCGACTATAAATTCAACTGCAACGTTTACATGTACATGTTGTTGAACTATTAATATTGTTAAAACTTACAGTAAAAACCATCTGGCGGCACATTATGCTCCAACAATATGCCCTGTGTTCTTGGACCATTGTAATTGATGGGTCTTCAGACATACAACTTTATTTTGATTATGAGGAAACGTGGACACAATCTCGGTCAAAGTAGGAAATGTTATTACCTGCCGCTTTCTGAGAAAACTTTTCCCTGTTTGATGCACAAACTGCCAACAACCTGTACCCAAGATCTAAATCAAACCCTGGCTGAGCTGCAACACGACTCACGACCTGAAACATAAAAGAAATTCATCGTCAAGTCTTTTTAAACAACATCGCATAGTTGTTTCTTTGTAAACCTATCTCATATAGCACATGCAGACCTAGGATCATCCTTCTCCAGCATTCTTGTCGTTAGCGATCTCGTATGTTGTCCTCGAGATTCTCGGCAGGGTCAACAATACTCTGTTTTCCCATTAATTGGACAATTATTGTCCACAGTGAATAAATCTCATCCTGTTCTGACAGATATTGATTCGAATCAAAGCCTTACAAAACTCAATTACCACTTCAGCCTGCCTTTAACGGATTTTCAGAATTACCATATTAATTCGCAAGAACCTTACTAGTACCTCTTAATTTGATATTAATTTGACCTAGATCAACATCAAACCTATGTTGTTGTTTTTGTGTTGTTGTTTTTGTGTTTTGTTTTGTTTTTAAATTATATTAATTGATATCCATGACAGTGTTAAACATGAATCAAAATTTCCTTTTCAGTATTTCTTAGCAAAAGGCGAAGAATAATGCAACTAAAATGTTTACAACGTATGTTCTTCTTCATTTCTGAGAAATTTGTTATTGCGAATCTGTAAAACGTGGGGGCATATATATTGCATTAAATCAACCTGTGACATTTATTGTCTCTTCCACTTGTACAGAATGGCATTTCAATACATTTTGTGTCGCGAGTCCCATTAAGCGCTATCGGTCTTTTTCATCCACAGATATTATGTGTTGATGCATTCTGGTCCACTGCTGTTGAATTAAGGAAGTATGTGAATATATACTAGTTTGCTGACATATCTACATTCAGGAATAAGTAAACTTTGGCAGTTACATAGAATTGAATGAGCACAAGAAATGATTTACTGCAACCTGCCTTGCCTCAGAGTTTTTAAACATTGTGTTTCGATCTCTTTTGTATCAGTGTTTTATCTTCGGAAAGGACATCAATCACCACATAAAAGTTACTATCAAAAGGAAAACCTCAAATTCACCACCGATACTAAAAGAACGTATATTTCATCATAACGGCTAAATATCTCATAATTGAGAAAAGGATTAGAACGTTTAATCAGAGAAATATGAATGCCAATGTTTATGCGAGAATCCTTGAAGTCGTAACCTCTCAATGACCAGTCAATCAACTTATGACCATCTTCATATTTTTCTCATTAATGACTCTGCTGGAACCTTTAGAAAATAAGAAGTATATTTTCCTCCGGAACATTTACGTCATAAGAGTGGTCGTACTTTATGGCTTAAAGCTGCACTCTCACAGATCGAAGGTTTTGACGATTTTTTTTTTGTCTTGAAACAAGCCAATTTTTGTGAAAATCCATGGAAACCAGCATTTTGCTTAAACCGTTGTTTAAAGCTGCACTCTCACAGATTTACCGTTTTTACAACTTTTTTATTTTTTGTCTTGGAAAGAGCATTTTTTTCGTGAATATCTGCAAACCTATGATAAAAGAATGCTGACAATAGATCAGAACGCAGATTTGCATAATTCCGTTCAAAAATCAATGTTTTATGGCTTAAACCGTTACTAACGGTTTAAGAAAAATGCATAAAACATTATTTTTTGAACTTAAATATAAAAATCTGCGATCTAAATTTTTGTCAGCAGTCTTATATCACTGGTTTCCATGGATTTTCGCAAAAACTGGCTAGTTCCAAGACAAAAATAAAAAAAATCGTCAAAACCTTCGATCTGTGAGAGTGCAGCTTTAAGCCATAAAAAAATATTTTTTTCGAACAGATATATGAAAATCTGCGATCTGATTTTTTAGTCAGCAATCTTTTATCATTTGTTTGCAGAAATTTACGCAAAAGTTTGCTCTTTTTAAGACAAAAAATAAAAAAGTTGTAAAAATGGTATAAATGTGGGAGTGCAGCTTTAAAGAACTCTTACAATTACAAGAAATAATTGAATTATCTTGAGAAATTCGGTTTCTTATCATAGATAAAATGCAGCTAAATATCTATTTGTTCGTAAAACTGCAACTGCTTTACCTATTCGTTTAAAAAAAGATCAATGACCCGAAAAATCATATCATACACAGTTTTTATACTCATTGACGTACACTAAAGAACTCCTATCTGATTTACAAGGATTTAAACAATGTAAACAAAGTAGATCGGTCAGCTTTTATAAAATCATTGTGATGTTGAAGTTTTATTGAAGGAAGTGTTTAAAATAATTCGTTTAACTTGTCATTTAAAACTGAATCACGTTCGCTTGAAAATGCATTGATTTATCACAAAATTCAATATCAATATACATTAAGCAAGTTTCGACAATAAGAAAACACTGAAAACCGTACTTTGTTATAAATTATCGGAGCAGTAAAATTTTGTCATAAGTTGCTATCATCATTTTATGAAGTCCAATCTACAATACAATATGCTTATTGTGGTATATCAAGCTATCAATTACATCTTATTTTTGCAATAAGCTTTTTGCGTGTTCCAAATGTAATTCTAAATCTGTACCATCGCAATAACGATCCACGCCCTGAATGAAATTGTATAAAAATATTTGGTCGTCCAGAGTTTCTATTTGAACAAAACGTGGGCCTAGATTTCAATATGATACAATTCAATAGACTTAGGATAATACTGTCAATGGTAAACTTCACTAACTGACTGATCTTTGCAAATATTAGCGAATTATTGTGAAACCTCAAGTCAATAAGTATTTCTCTCCCTTTCATTATAATAGATACAGTCTCCCTTGTACGCATATCAAAACATGAATGATGAAACCTTTTTTTAATGATTTTGTAATAAACCGCTTATGAAATAAGCATTCTTAGAAAGCTGAATCGCATCAAATTTGTTGATAGTTTTTGTTTATGATATGATTTAAATGGATATCGTTATTAATTTTTGAGTTTGAATCATGGATCGGAATTTTGGGGTTAATTCATTTGTAATAGAGTCCTTATGGACTAAATATAAATATTGGAGCAGAATGTCCACAGCCAGCATCAGATTGTGGAATGATTTGGGTAAGCTTGTTTAAATATGGGAACACACATAATTATGATATAAATATGTTTTGGTGCCGGTTATAAGACCAAAAAAAATGAAACGGAGGGTCTCATCTGTTACAAATTGATTCGTTAATATTCAATAATACAATGAAAACTATAGACATTGTCTAGAACTCCGGGTAAAAATAATTTCATTACACGGGTTTCTCTAAAAGAGCTGTCACTAAAGCAAACGCGTTTATTGGCGGTCGTAAAAAAAGGTCGCCATATACTTCGGGTAGTTATTCTATTATATTTTTTTCGGGATCATGATTCGTTAAAAAAAATACCGCTAAAATCAATGCCAGGTGTTGTTGAAAGTGTTATACATTCAACTGCAGTCGGTGAATGATCTCAATAAAATGGTTTCAAACGTTGATAGCTCTCTTCCAGGACATGTTAATTCCCAGTGTGGGGAAAAAAGTTGTCACATGACACACAAATGTTAACGTACAAACACGAAGTAGGGCAAAAAAAGAACAACTCAGGTCAGTTATTTGCATAATTCCACATTCTTTACTCGCTCCTAAGTTTGAAACCTAGCCTTTCGACTGCACCAATTCATAAGCTTTCCGAAAATGTGTATATTGTCTTCCAGAACGTTTTACTTTTTGAAAACATTCAAACAATATTTGCCAACGTACATATATTTGACAAATTTGATATGAAAACTCAAAAAATTAATAGAATAGTTAAAATAAGAAATAAAAGGTATTTTGTCTTAACATTAAGACACTCGCGACAAAGTAATATACTTATGTTTTTAACTTAATAACAAATAGTGTAACATCTTATTTTCTCTAGTTCTTTAAAAAGCAATGTATACGTTAATATCTTTGGAATATACCAAATATACCCATGTTTAATGAACGTTTTACAAATACCAAATGGGGAGGAAATGATCGAACGACAATGACCGATACTTACATACAATAATCGACTGTTTTATCTTGGGGCCGAATACTTACGGTAAGACAAGCTATGAGAATGTTTTCAAACTGTCCCTGAAAGGCTCTGACATCGGAACACCACTCGAGCAGTTCCCGTGCTGCATTCTGGAACCCCCCTGGAGTTTGAAGTTGCTGAAACAACAATTTCTTTGAAATAATACAATGTCCTTCCCTTAACACAATGAGTACTTATTTCAGAATGTTCAATCAGCAAAAGATTGTTTCAACTGTTTTGGGCTGAAATCATTAGAAATGTATTGGATTAATCGGTAATGTAAATGAATCAATTAATACGCTTTAAAACGACAAAATTCACGTCGGATTGACTACTCATATTTTGTATAATCAGATACAACATAATCACATAAACACCGATTTCTGAATAAATCTGTTTCCTTTAAAACACTCAGCACAGCATGTGTCCTGGATTATTGCTGCAACAATTTTAACATGTGTATTTCATCTGAACATGCAATTATAAATTGCAAAGAAACTTAACAAAACACTTTACCAACTTCATCGTTTCCTAGATCTGAGATGTAGATCAGACCCATTTTGCATTTTTCCAGATTTTATATCCTTTCACCAACTCGTAAAACAAATGATATTCCAGGAAACTGTAGAAAAGAAACTTAATGAGTCATTTTATGCTACAAATATTTTTAAATGCCATGCCACCACGGAAGGAGGTCCATCTTTTGTTAAAGCTGTGTAAAATTAGTATTTTATCAACGCAATAAGTTATGCAACAACAAATTCAAACAAAAACAAACGATACTCTACCCAATTAAGCATTTTGCTGGGAGTGAAAAAATGTGCGTCAACCCTATTGGTATGACATAAATTTTACAGTGACACTTACCTTCGAATTTTGTTATCGTTTTAACACGTGTTTCGTGTTTTACTTTAACAGTCAATATTCTTAATCAATAATTTAATGAAAAAAATGAAATAGAAGTAAACAAAATTCCTAAACGCACATGTAACATAGCACTATGTATTTTATATTAAACTTTTAAAAATTCCAAGCTGTAATATTTTTTTTATCCCTAATGTGGACCAAATCCAAATTTAAGGATCAGCTTTATGAATAAAATACTGGTATTATCAAATATAAGTAGTTCGATAAAATGTGTATTCACCTTTTCCAGAAAACTGTTCATGCAGGTCAACGCACGTTTTTCTCAGCTGACAAGAATAAGGAAAATAATTCGAGAAATGCTGTAACCATGGTATTTGGACGACCCAAGAATGCGTATACGTTCAGTGTCATTGTGAAAAGGGTAGCCATACTTTACATCTTAACCTGAAGATTTATTTCTCATAAGGTATAGATAAAAATAGCGATATTTTGGCGCCATTTTAACCGGATAAATTTTGGCCACGTAGCTGGTAATTAAAAACCATGTGTAAAGGCTAATATGTTTTATATGTACACACTTCATATGTTGTTGTTTTTTGTTTGATCATTAAAATGAGTTAAATATGAATATGCATTAAAATTAAAAAATGTGCGGCTTCAACCCCAAACTATGTTAACGATATTATTTCCGAAAACGTGAAAAGTTTAACAGTGCCAAGAAACAGAATGTTAAAATGATTAAACTTATATAGTTATCGCATGTGTTGAAGTCTCCAAGGTGAACATGGAATAACAATTATTGCAAGGTGTTGAAATCACAAGCTTCAAGCTTAATGTAGCAATAACCTCAGCAAAATCTTTCACATTGTATCTTTATGACTCTTAATTAGTCTCTGGAAAGTACATACATCCAACAAAGTAAATCAACACCCTTCTGATGAGAGGACCAGCTATGATGATCTGCATACTCTACTCGCCCATTTCGTCTGCAAATCTCTATTATTGTTAGTGAATTTCAGCCTTTATGGTGCACAATAGCGACAAAACATTTCTTATATATTTTTCATTATTTATTTTGCTCATCAAAGATATGATAAAGGTGATACATATAATGTTTTATCAGAAACTCTTCAAGAGCAAGGAGACACCCTTAAACCCAGTTATAACTTGTATCATTAAATTTGAATGTATTTATCTTTCGATGATATTCTCGAAAAAAAAAAGATATTCCACTTAAACAAATAGTTTGTTCTTTTTTACAAATAATGTTTTCCTCAAACACTTCTATTTACAAATCAGTCCTCATACAAATGATAATTAACAGGTCTGTGAATACATGGTATGCTGACTGTACCTGTCTAATACAATGTAGTCTGTCATTGGTCTGTTTGATGTGTTTGTCCATATCAGTCATGGCTGACACATGGTGGGTGGGGCAGGGACCCGGGCCGCTCCCCCAACATCACAAACAAACATGTGTCACCAGGCCAACTGAAAAATACAGGACATGATTTATGATTCAGATGCTAGTAACATTAAAATATAAATGAAGAAATATTAAGTTGGGCACTCCAGGCATCTTAAAAGGAAACATAACCAAATTGACATAAAATTACAAGTTTGTAATCATTCCAACATATTTAAACGCAAACTGAGTACACAATTAGTCTCTATTTTAACACAAACATAAATTAGTTCGTAAAAACACTTCAAATTTTGAGTTAAATAATGCTTAAAAATCACATCTGACAATTGTTGTATTTAACCCCAATGATAAATCATCGGAATGCAAGAGGATCCCGGTGTGATACATATGTTATAATGCTGGTTTTACAACCTGTCATTATATCATAATACTTCTGTATCTTAGCAATTCACATAAATCAGATGAGGTCTTAACATGTAAACACACTGATTTTCAGCTAGGTCGCCTTGTTATCTTATAATTTCTTCAAAAGGATGAAAATTGATTTCCTTAACTGTGACCCCCTACCCCCAGATATTTTATTCAGAGGGTTACTCAAAGAATTTATCAAAATTCATGCAACCGACTTAAAGATAAATATCAAAAAAACGAAGATTAGGATTCAACAATCTCTAAACATGGTATACAGTTTTGCATTCAGTGAAGACGCATAGGAGTTAGTGGGTGGCAAAAAATGGGCAGTGACGTCTTTATAAACTGAGGAAGCTCAGCAAATAAGTCTTCATGGTGTTAGTGCAAGCATTACTGTCTTTCAAATGTCATTTATCTTAAAATATTCCAGTTAAACAATAAACTAACAATCCCTTCTCTGCAGTTGTTTTGGTGTTAAATTTGTTTGCCCTGTGGAGAAATGAAAGTCGAAGAACAACAATAAGATTCATTTTCTCCTTGCAACCAACAAAATGTCAATCATTTACATTAGCATGTCTTAACAATAAAACAAGTTATCATTTAAAACTACTATGTGCAGAATAAGTCATACACGAAATTAACATGAATCATACCTTACCTAACACAGTACATCAAATAGTTTGCTAAATGAACAATTAACTCATTCAGAAAGAATGTAAAGTAAATTATCATATTTCACATCGTAACTTTCACACAATGAAGACATTTGGTTAAGATCTATGTTTATTGTCCCACTCCATACAATTCGCAAACAAGCACTTTTTATTTACAAGCAAATACATTTTTTAAATATATAAGTTAAATGAAAAATAAAACGCTCCAAAAATAACTGCATTGAGAACATAATATTGCACCACAATAAACCACAGCACATTGATAGAGCATATGACAACAATTAACCTCAACGTAGCCTTTCAGGTCAATGGCCAAAACTTTCAAAGAATGTCTATGCAACCCTGGGCGATCTTAAAACATACAGAACCAAACAGTTGGCACAACAACTGCAAGTTTTTTGCTGCACTGTACATTAGAATAATATTTTATGCAGGGTAATATGACCTTTAATTCTAAACATACTTTCTAAGATATTAGGTCGGAGAAGTTATAACCTACATACTGAGCATTGCAGAAGTGCAGACAAGGAGATGGCATCATCTTAATCTCTTCCGTGACCTGTCAACATAAACAATCTCACAGCCCTCGGTGTTACATACCAGGGCTCGTTAAAAATGCATACGACATGGCAACTCATGTGCATACTTACATCAAACTTGGAGAAGACACCAGTTATAGACAATTTGTTCTTAAATATTTATAAAAATATTGATTGTCCGGTAGTTACAGAGGCAATGATGGAAACAGGCATTAGTCTGGGCCATGATGATCATTCAGCTTGTTTTTCCTCATAAATGGCTGAATACGGCATGAACGACGTCCCAAATGTGACAAGATAATTTTTGCGAGAAAATCAGTTTCCTGAGACAGCAGAAGATGTAAGATCATGTCGAAAACTGTTAGCCGTGTGTGTCTTGTGCTCATTGAAAGCAACATATTTAGTCTAGAATAAAATAGGGATACAGCGAATACTTAGATGTGAGGCGAACCTTTTTAAAAGAGTCTGGAGTTAAATTAGTTCAAACGACATTTTTCATTCATTATATTTTACTTAATCTGTAAAACAATACAATTTCATTTGTAAAACATTCTTTAGAGCAAATTTCCTTATGAAGCACAAACTACCATTTTGCTAACAAATTTCACTATTAACCATCACAGGAGACCCATTCCAATAACTGTAGCCAGCCTATAACAGTTTAAAGGAGATCTTGATTAAAAGCCAAACCAATGAATTATTAATTTGATTTTCTTGTCTCATCAATCAACACTGCTTTAAGTGATTAGATAATAACATTCCTGTCCTTGTTTTATAGCCACCATGTTGTGGCCAAATGCCTAACTATATAAATTACATTTAAATTCATTACGCAAAGCTACTAGCCATCGACACGTTGAAAAAAAAACAATCTGCTTTTATACGAAGAAAATTATCTTGATAAATATTAAAAAACATTTTTTTTTATCTTATATATTGTTTAATTGACAAAGTTAAATTTACAGGACAGGGTGGCATATTTTTATTTGGTAACATGACAGTTAAGATATAATAGAATTATTGAAACATTGTCAATTAATTAATTAACATGACTACTTTATTAAAATCTTTATAAAATTTAAGCAAATGCCATGAAAACGTTATAATTGTAACTGTATTTGTTTTCCTGTTGTTTTTGTTATAGTTGTTTTTCTCCAAAAAATATTAGACAATGGAGGTGCTGTTCAAATAAATGTACAAGCGGTGACCGCTGAAGGTGGTACAGTAAATATGCTAAAGTATAGCAGCCACATAAATAAATTTATACCTTGACATGAGTAGGTAACATACACAAATTACAATCATAATCTAGTAAATGTCAACTCAACAAAATAATTCAATAAACAAAAGCTCAAAATATTTAACATGTCATGGCTGAGCTCAAACAATTAACAAAAAGATCAACATTTAGTTCATTTAATATAACATCATGGTTAATTTCTTCATTTTCGACTTCATTAAACATGAGTAGGATATCATCACATAATATTTACATAATTACGAGATGTTTGTGAATATTTTTATTATGATTTCTTTAACAGGAAATGATATTCATAGTAATAGATATCAGATTAGGTACATTTGTTTATTGTCATATAAAATGTACGCTTATTTTAAAAATCAAAACAATAATGAATCATCACTAAATAAATGGTGAAAAAAGTACATGAATGAACAAGAATGCAATGATAACATGTATGATCTATCTCTTTTTTATATATACAAAGTATTGCAAGCAGTTCTTGTTTTTAGCAAAGTCGTCTGACATTAAAATTGCACTTATTCTGCAAACTGCAAAAACTCCGTTGTATTTACTCATGGTTTCTAGGTGACTACGCTGGCAATTTGGCAGAAATTGTCTTCCTTATTATTCTATTTTTTTGCAAAATGAATCCTTCTACCACCAGCTGAACCTTGTTCAGGAGATGACATTATGCTTCAAAGTGCTGCATTACTGTCATAACATTATTGAACCCGAAGGCTGTTGTAGGAACGTCTGTCAAACACAAATAACTTGGAGCAAAACTGAAGCATGATGCATAGCATAGGTGCCTTTCATTCGCCTTTACCTTCAAATAATATACGGTAGACCAGTTGTGCTTCAACATTTTTAACTTAAATACCACGAAATTCATGTAATTATTCCCAATTAATGTTGATGATTTACAAAAGTACATACTTTGTAAAAACTACTGGCAAAAACATGTTATAGACGCACCATTCAGTGCTTCCTTATTTTGTTCCATGATCATTTGTTTCAATTATCATATCAGTCTTTACACTCAAAGATTGCTTGATTATTTTCTTACAATACAACTTTCAAACCAGTCTCTAGAACTTCTGCAACCAGCCTGTAATTCAACAGTGACATCTCTTTTTTCTACATAATTTACTGCCAGGCAGGCAATGCTGACATGTGTTTCCAGCAATTGGAAGGAAAGCTATTTCCCAAATTACCCATGCACTTGTCAATTTCCTGTGCAAACCTGTCCCTAGCTTGTGTTATCTTTAGTGTTTTTCTATTATCACTTACTGTGCATTTGACAATAAGCTGGGGAATTCTACAATCACTCAGTGCATGGAAATGAATCTGCAACAAGAGAAATAGAACCTTGTGTATACCAATGCTCGTTCACAATTGATACCAAATTACCCCTTAACATGCTCTTTATATCAGATTAAGAGTTAGGGATGTATGGTGCAGAACCTGTAATAGTGAAAAAAAAGTCTTCAGTAAACAAATTGTTTGCAAAAACTACAAAACTAAATCACTCGTAGTAATAATTGTTTTGATTTTTTTCAGCATTAGAAATTTGATGATGTCCTTTTGTCCTGCAAGTCTAACAAGAGGCAAAACTAATAATTTTCATTCTAGTGTATTGAGAAAAATATATATCTATTGGCACTTTTCTCCCGGCAGACAACAATACACAGCAGCACGAGAGTATTATTGGCATACAATTACTCCCTAATCCGCACCATTATAATCAACAAGCCACCACTTCCAGAAAGCCTGGTGTAGATGAGGGATGAAGTTTGCCAAGGAATGTCTACAATTAATATTTATGCCTGCTTACCTATCAGGAAATGATAAAAATATGTTAACTGTTTTGTTTCAATAGAGAAACACAAGTTGAGAACAAATATTGGCCAGGATTTACCTGATCCATTTATGATAATGATTTATGAGCGTGCTGAGATGCTCAAAGGGAGACAAATAACACAGTTTGAGAATAACAAGGACTGGGAAATAGTGGAAAATGAAAAGCAATAAGAGGGTTTAAACAATCATTTACAGCAACATTAATTTGCACAGCGAGAGCTGTAAAACCAATTGCAGACCTTTATGACAGCGTTGCAAAGATGTATGATGCTAAGATGTTACAGAATTTCGCCAGAAGCAAAATTTATAGAAGACATAATATGATAGAAGTAATTACTTGCATGCCATTTAAAAGTCCAGATGCAGCAATGATAAACTAAGTAGAAGTTTCTGGAAGATATGCAAAGCTTATGTAATTAGAGAAGCAAAATAATGTTGTCACAAAAAGAGCATTATGTGTCGTGTGTACTTCTTTGTTTTTCGTCCTGTTTATGTATGTATCATTGCGCCATAAAATAGGGTCATGTTAAAAACAAGTGGCAACCGGACTTGTCCCAGTACTTACCTTTGCAGTAGTGTTATGATTCTATTACTAGAACATTTTATTATTTCACAACTGAATATAAGCTTTTATAAGCCTAAACATACATGATTGTTAGAATTTTGAAATTAGAATTACAATTAGGATACCCAAACAGTCCAGCTTGGTGATCTCCAATCAAATTCAAAATGATCAATTTTAAATTTTATTAGCAAACCAACACATGCTTTTACATTGAAAGGTGAAAGATTGATCTAATGGAACAGGTGTCCACCTCGCATCCAAAAGGTTGTGGGTTCGATCCCCGCTTAGGAAACTTTCTCATTACCTCCTAAATGGACATCAGAACTGGTTTCTACACAGGAATACTTCTATTCGAGTGCGATTCTATATGAGCTTTTGTCACAAACGAGCCGAAAAAATAAGTATAAACTAAAACGGTAAAGTATTTTGATTCAATTAATTCATGTAGCGTGTAAATCAGACTGTTGCATATCCCAAATCCTTCTGCATACCGGGCCATGTCACACAAGGCCCTGGGCACAGCAGAATGTTCCATGAATTGCTACCATCATCATGTTTTGCTTCGAACTGTGGTGAGCACTGCTGTTCCTTTGATTCGCCAATGTAATAATGTCATGCTTATCTATTCCGTCAATGCTTTGAAACTAAGATTATTTTTTGTTAGATTTATTAAATCCATTCCATTGTAAAATTGTTAATGATATGCCAAAATGAACATTTCAGACAATTTATCAAACAGTTATCCGGTTATATTGTTCTTGAATGAGCGGTACTTCTTGGAATTCGTAGGTGTTCTGTTTGAGGATTTATTAAGTTGTGTTTATCCATCAACTGAAACTTTTAGTATATTACATTAAACAATTACTAATAACATAAAATGTTGAAAGCAATGATATTTATTGTATATGTTAAAGCAATTATTTTGTCATTGCCCCAAAACTGCATGAAATTAATGGAAATATGTCAACCTTACACATCGGTTACAAGTTAAATGACAAATATCATATGTGAAAAAAGGTCAAACAGAATACAGAGCGATAAACGAAGCAACTCTTTTTTGAATATAAACTAGCAGGTACAGTATGAAGGTAACTTGTTCTTTTCAAGGGAAATCACCTGACCTCTACAAAACGTACGTACTTGTCAGCTATTACCAAAAAAGTCATTTACTCTCCGACTTTAATAGAAACAAAGCAATTTATGTGTTCTACATAAAGTACCAATTTAATGATGTTAAAAATAACATAACAAATTACATTCAAAATATATTTTTTGATGAATAGGACATCAAAAGATTTTCAATTAAACAAGAAATATACGATTTGCTCTACATGATGAGAATCCCGTTATCTAAGCTGGAGGTATAAAAACCATAACTATAAATGTTTTTATCCAACAGTGACAAGGTGAAGATGCTTGGAAAAAACAAACAATTACTCTGCCACAGGAAACAAAGGTGGCTCCAGATGAGGGTAGTTTGTTTTTGCCATCGGAAACAAGACAGGCTCTAGCATTCCAGTGTCAAATGTGTCGAAATGAGTTGGGAGAGGCAAGTGTTAATTCCTCCGTCCAGGTAATGCACTCAAGACAGCTGCAATCTGTACTCTAAACTGCAGAGACTAAGTATTGTACTTATAACAAAACAATGAAATTGTTTTTTCTTGGATTTCTCAGCAGTATCATGAATTACAGAGCCAAATAAAACATAAGCATAAACCACTACAATGTGTGTTGTTAAAGGAAGAGTAAACATCTTCATAACATGCCATAATATATAATACTGAGACATCAACACATTTAGAATAGATACTTGACATTGAATAAAAGGCTTTCTTTGTCAAATCAACAGATATTGTTCATATAATTGATATGTACAATACTTCAAGTTTAATTCTAATTATTGCTTGAAATAAAACTTGTCAACTGCTGATATAAAGTGCAAAACTAGGTGTTTTTAAGCCATCCTTAAAATTGTCATAATATAACTGTATCGCTGATCATTTTCAAAGACTATATTTACTTAACGACGTGGATCAATTCTCTTGATGTTTAGAGAAGGAACTTAACTCGAATCACTTTCATGCACTGTAACAAAAAATATAAAGTGACAAAGACTTACAACTTGTAAGTACAAAATTAACAAAACAGAAGACCACTTATTTGGTCTAGCTATTAAAATATAAAGTATATTACATATTTTCGATCTTTGATTGCTTTGTTGTCATCACAAATTGGCATAGTGACTTCCAATAATTGAAAAGGACTAATTCAATATTTACCTACGTCGTTTTAATATTGACATTATACTAACATTTAAACCATATTTATTAATAAGTTCTTTCAATAGAATACAATACGAATAACAAAAACGTCATGATTTTACAACTGGTTTTATTTGCAAATAGAAGTGAACACTTGAAAAATATAATTGCAGAATGATATTGCTAAGTCCCGAACACAGTCTTTATTTTGATATGATAATTATTAAACTATAAACTAAAAACACAAACTTTATAGTAATAACTGTAGTTTTACAAAGACTAATTATGTTACTTCCAACAAAATCAGATATAAAAGAAATGCTTGGTCTTAATTGTTTAAGCGATTTCACAACAAGAGACATAAAATGCAAATTCATAAAACGATAATATCGTTCAAAAACTTTTTTTTTTAAAGCTTTAATTGTTATCTATCTATTGTGCTCAAATTTTCGTGTGAGATTTTACTTAAAAATAACCATTCTTAAACAATGTACTTAATATATCTATAAATATTTCAATTGTAAATGCTAATAAAATTGTATAATTTTAAGACCTTCGTCTAAAATTACTCCTTTACAATTTCCTAAATACATTTGTCCAAGATGAGGATTCTGACAAAAAAATAAAAATAAAGATATGGCATTGAGCTTGAACTTTCAATTTCTTTAAATACCTACATACAAAAAGTAACCTAATAACACCATTTTTCATACTTATCAATCCTCTTCAACTTGCTGCAAACAATGTATTATTCTAGATTAAGATAAAGCAAACATATCAACAACATGTGTAGACACAATGTGACCGGAACATGAAACATAACTGACAGATTGCAAAGAATTCAGACCGCATGGGACACTGGCAACATGATTCCAATACTGCAGTGTTCTGATATGCAGCCTTTACCAAGCCAATAACTTACTCTATCTTTTCTAACCTCAGACGAAACAAATGATATAATTTCAAAATTTACTTTTCTTCTTCATTCATTTGTTCTCAATAATGCTTGTACCCCAAAACAATTGTTAACAGCAGGAACCAAATACTTGGTGTATTTTGTTTCAACCTTTACACTAATTCATCAGTAAAATTAACTTGTGGGTATAACATACCATGTCTGTACCATTGTAGTGGTATACATATTCAATTGAATGACAACAATTAAAGCCGGTTTCCATCTCAAACAACATCAACAATTTCAGAAGCCTTAAAACAATTGTATGTCATAATAGCCACGGAATGTTGTTAAATGGTGCTGTAACAAGTCTATCAATAAACCATCTCTTTTTTATGAAGCACCGAGAAACCCTGATAGAAGACACAGGAGAGACGACCCAATCCCGTGATCTGTAAATTAGCGTAGATGCGCACCATTTACATTGATCTTGAGCAGCCTCGGCTTTCACCACTGTGTATTCATTGTTATCAATTTATGAGGATTTCTTTTTTCCAATTTATAATATTATTTCCTGGAAAGTAATCTAGTCTGTAGAGGTCTCCTCTCTCTTGGGAATGCTGCAATAGATTAATCTAATGTCAGAGAAATCCTAGGAGGGCTGATCACAGTGTCTGGGACATTTGCTTTTATTGGAAAATTAGATGAGCATTTAAATGTGTCCTAACAGTATGGGTTGTGCTAAAGCTACAAATGAGAATTAAAAAAGCTGTTGAACTTCATTGGCATCATTAGCGTGGCAAGAAAATAAAATTTGCGGATAAATAATGCAAAATGCACTCAAAATGAGATGAAAGTTTCAGGACACATAATTTATTAAAATTAGTATGTAGCAATGTTCCGTTATTTTTTTTTAAAATAAAACAAATTTATGTAGCTAGTAGTATAATATCTGTAACTTCTGTTTTCATAAAAAAATACAAAATAAAGGCAATTAAATGATGTATATAATGACACTGTGGTAACTCACTTTCCCGATATCCTCATAAATATGTTTTTACGCTTCTGATAGACTCAGCAAATTTTCGATCAGCCCTCACATTTGTATTGCTCTCTGGCTGACTATGTATCATTCTTCTAATGTTTCCATGACAATATATGGCCCAACCTGTATAAATAAACATTTTCTCCACAATTTTCCCTCACAAGGTTATATTCTCTGACAGGTTTATTGAAGCAATGTGATCATGCAATGAATTAATGACATCTTAACAGAAACATGGTGTCAGAACAAAGCACAGTATAATTTACATCAGTTTTAAGACCATTGAAACTTGTATTGTTAATATCCATATAACAGCCTGTAGTGTTACATTAAATGCTAAAGAATACAATAAAGTTAAGAATAAAATCAACAATGCAAAATTAGGGTATGCACAATTTCAAAAATATAACTAATTCTGACCTTGCACGCTGTTTTATCAAAACAAATAAAAAGATTATTTGACACTAGCTTTGTTAATGATTTCACAACATTTTATAAAGCACCAGTTTACCTTGTACTTAGAACATATAACTCTTCTATGACAAGATAATGAAATAGGATACAGTAACTGTTGACTGTGCCTTAGAACATATAACTCTTCTATGACAAGATAATGAAATAGGATACAGTAACTGTTGACTGTGCCAAAAATAACTGCAAGATGAATTACATAAACATGTTTAAAATAAAATTTATCAAATTTAATATCGATATGTATACACCAAATATCTTTTGTACAATTGATGACAATAAAATAAGTCTAAAGAAGTTGTTTTGATACTCCCCAGTTCAGTCTGTCACATTTCCCTACAAGTATCTTCAAGACAATAAAGCTGGATCTTTATCACTTTCATTGGAATAAAATTGTGGCTTTTTATTGTATTACTTAACAATTGATTTTTCTTTGGCAATTTTATTTTTCCTGGAGTTTTCGAGATAATGGAATGCATTTAAGAACACGCACGTCATGATGTTTGTCCTCTTGGAGCCATGATCATAACTGGGCACTGTCCACAAAGGTGTCAAAAGTTCAAAAAAACAGGAGCCATTATAATATACTTATCAGACTACAATATATAAGAAAATTAAAAGGATTTCCAACAAGAACAAATATTTCTACCAAACATTCCAACTGTCATTATTTTCTTTAAAATGTAAAACAATATTTAATAACTTTGAAACTACAAAAAAACTGTTAAATTTCAAGTATGTAGAAGTAAACAAGCATATACTGTCTAATCTTTAAATAAGAAAAAATGAAAACATCTCAATTTATAAAGATTCAATTTCTGTGAAACAGGTAACATAATCTCTAAGCAACCACCATAGTTAACCTATCCAATCATTAATCATCATAGCATCATTCCCTGACAGTTTAACAAGACAAACAGTTCATGCATTATGCACATACCTACAGTCATGAATGCACCTAGCTGTGCTTATTTATTCATTTGAATGGAAACAATATCCCTTTTGCTCACATTCTTTTTCAGATTTCAACCCCATTACTACATAGTGGTATGATTTGCAGTAAACATGCATACATGAAGTAATAACTATCTTCTGCAAAAATGTTGATTCAAAGGGCCAAAGAAATGAAACTGCCATACATGTAAACATTTACTTCCATAAAGATATTGTTTTATGCAAAAAACATATATGTAAAATGGCAACATATCAGGCCTCTGCATTATGATTAATTTGTTGCATTTCAGAAGAAATTAAATAGCTGTTGGCTTTCAATTTCTAGAGTAATACACTGTTAAAAATATTGAGAAAATCAGGAGTTTTCAATTCATTCTCTGTTGATAAGTACAAAAAAAACAACAAGTAAATATAGCCATTCACTTGAGATAAAAAAAATAATGATAAAAATATCATTAAAAATAACAATGCAAAAAAATGTATTTGCAAAAACTTAAAGACCAGATTCTATAAATAGATAAACAATGAAACAGACATTACCCTGTAAATAGTTTAACAATTGAACAGATTCAGCATTTCACAAACTAATTGTGTTGATTTAATTAAAATGTGTACTAAAATTCTAAAATAAAAGATTTGTTTGATCTTGCGCTATTGTTGTCTTCCTTATGACACATTTTTTTACTTTATACAGAATAAAAAAAACAATGCTTCCTTTCTTTTTTCTCTAATATATCACAAGCATCATTTATCTTTGCACAGCCCAGCACTGATAAACATCATAATCTGGATTCTCCTCCCCTAAACTTCTTAAAACAAGAAACTTTACCATCATACAAATTGCACCTACTTTTCCGCCAGTGTAGCATAGCACAGGCTAAAATAAACAGTTTAACTTGATTTTGACAACTATGATATGTGTTGAACAGCTGTATGGTTCCCTCCACATACATCAAAGTTTTTAATGATTTTCTCCCCATGAAATCTAGATACATATTTATGCATGTTTCTGTAATTAAGAAACTTTCAAGTAATTGGCAGGAAGTCTAAATCCAAGTAAAAAGTTGCATAACATAGATGGGGGGTATAGTTTGAGGTGGAATGAAAAAAATGCTTCAGTTGTTGTTGTTTTTGTAACAAAGATGATTTAGTTTCTGTCATATAATCAATGATTTCGTTGGAATGTTGATAAGGATGGTATGAATGCAACATTTAGATTGAAGCATGAAGTGCATGTTAAAAAAACACAAGTTGTAAAGAGACAAGATGTTACATCCACAACAGCAAATCTAATGACCAATGAAACTTAAAAGAAGGAAGCACTCTCACTCTGTCCCCTATCTGTGACAATGTTCAAATTACTTTTTCAGGAATAAATGATAGAAGTGTCTATCTTTCCTGCAAAATATCTTTCAAAACCTATTTAAAAGCATATTGCAACTATCAATAAAATTAAGCAAAACCCAGATGACCATACATTCATTCTAGATAATTTGGAGTGATGGATGTTTTTATGTGGACTTGAGAGTCTTTTATTTTATAAAACTGCATCCAATGACACTAAAATAAACTGAAACTCATCTTTATGTCACTTAACAAGCCAACCTATGACCTCAAGTGTAGTGGGAATTCCTCCACATGTGATAAATAAATTGCTTATTTCATAATACCTGTCAGATAAAGGTATTACTTCTTCTCCATTCCCTCAAGTGGTTTATAGATATATCATCAAATCATCCACACACAGGAAAGCGTCCTCTGTTGTGTGTGTTAGGACTTAAATATATTTTGTTTATGAGGTTGGTTTGACATTTGCTACTGAGCCCAATGTCCAAGGAAGGTCCATAATTTGCAGGCTTTTGTTTGACATTTTTTTCTGGTATTGTCTTACTTAAAATTGGTCTCTGTATTAATGCTGTTTACTCAGCAGTCCACTTTTGCTTTCAAGTAGTTTACTTGCAAAACAAACAAAAACCACAAGATGAACAAAAAAAGAAAATAATGTTTTTACAACATTATGTTACAGTGA
Organism: Mya arenaria; assembly: GCF_026914265.1. NCBI lineage: Eukaryota > Metazoa > Mollusca > Bivalvia > Myida > Myidae > Mya > Mya arenaria. Next base: position 50,231,015 of record NC_069123.1, read on the forward strand.
CCAAATATATGTTTACAATATTCATTAAACATTTGTTGACAATGATGGATAATAGAAATAAATTTTCAGAAGGTTTCTTTCTCATTCCAGAGCTCAAGTATTAACAAAAATCAGTTTTCACTCTTTGGATATTGTCCAAGTCAACAATGTGCATAATAATTGTTATCTCTGATAGTCTTGCCAAAGTTTGAACCAGAAATAAACATCACAAAGTGCAAGATAAAGGCTTCTGCTTGGATTTAATTTTTTTACATAATACAGCACATCTGATAGTTAGAACAAAACTATGCCAACTATGAAATATGCATAACGACAATCAATTATGCCTAACTGTAGCAAATAAACCAATCTGAGTCCTTAGGGATCTGAAAATTCAACTTTATTCCTACTTAAAATTATATCAAACATGGTTATTAAATCGCCTGTAGAGAAGTCCTATCATCTCATGAAGGCACTGGATGGTCTGGTTAACAATCTCCTCTGACAGCAGAACAGTTAGTCTTTGTCTTGACACTGGAAAACAGAATCCCTGACACAAAATGGAGAGGGATTCAACTTGGAGTGTGGAAGAGGGTTTGATTGTACACAATGGTCTATGTGACAGAAAGTTTTTTGTCTGCAAGCCACACAATGCTATAGATGACACAGGGTTGTTCTTTACTAGCCACAAAATAGCATAGGCAAAACAGCATTGTTAATTGTTAAATAATAAAATAAAACATAAAATAGCATAAGTGACACAGGGTTGATGTTTACTAGCGACAAAATAGCAAAGGTGACACAGGTGACACACCACTGTTGATTATTAGACATAAAATAGCATAGATGACACAGGTTGGTTGTTAATTTAAGCTACAATATGGCAAAGGTGCCACAGGTTTGTTATTTACTGGCTACAAAATAGCATAGGTGTCACAGGTTTGTTGTTTACTGGCTACAAAATAGCATAGGTGTCACAAGTTTGTTGTTTATTTGCTACAAAATAGCATAGGTGTCACAGGTTTGTTGTTGACTGGCTACAAAATAGCATGGGTGCCACAGGTTTGTTGTTTACTGGCTACAAAATAGCATAGGTGCCACAGGTTTGTTGTTTACTAGCTACAAAGTAGCATGGGTGCCACAGATTTGTTGTTTACTGGCTACAAAATAGCATAGGTGTCACAGGTTTGTTGTTTACTAGCTACAAAATAGCATAGGTGACACAGCATTGTTGTTTATTAGCTTCAAAATAACATCTAGGTGTCACACGTTCATTGTTTATTAGACATAAAATAGCATATGTGTCACATGTTTGTTGTTTATTAGTTATAAAATAGCATAGGGGACACAGCATTGTTGTTTATTAGACTTCAAATAGCATAAGTGTCACAGGTTTTTTGTTTATTATCCAAAAAGAAATTCCAGGTGGTAAAAGGTTGTTTTTTTCTTAGCCATAAAATGTGATAGGTGGCAAAAGATTGTGTATAAAAACAAAATAATATAGATGACCCACATGGTTATTCTTTTTAAGAACATATTGGTCCAGATGTTACAGGGTTGTTGTCTTTTAGGCATATAGACACCTAGGTGATACTTGACTCTTGCCTATGATTTGGGAGCTAACAGACTCCAGACCATAAACTGAGTGAACAAAAATAAAGTAAGACTTAGTTTTGGCATCATATTAAATAAATATGTTTAGAACATTATCAAAAAAAACAATATACCATAAAAGTGATTATGGCATAAGCCTCTCACACTATAGAAACCACTTCTATATTTTTAGTCACAAGATCCTATGCTGTTAATTGTTTTTACTGCCTATTGTGTACTTTACTACAAGTTGTATTTCTGCTTGTTGGGGGTCAAATTCTGCTTGTTGGGGTTCCTGTTAACCGAGTTACAATTTGCCAAATGTTATGTAAATGATCACAGTGGCTAAATTCTGTATCAGATAATCTTTCATAATTCTAGGTGTTGCACAAAGTTTCCATTTCTTGGCTGATAAAGTACTGATATAAAAGGTTTAATGCCTCTTATCTGAAAATGTGAAACCACTTAATTTAGGCTTAATTTTGATACTGTTAAGACAATGGATCATGATTTTCAAAATTGATATATACTCCTAATACAAACATTTACCTTGGGGTGATGGATTTGACGTGAGAGGGGGCATAACTTTTTATTGTGTTTAAAGTTTTTAACTGGTGCCCTTCACCTTCACGCAGAAGGGAAATTTATTTGGTTTAAAGTGTTGGCAGGGGGGATTGGGGTCTGAAATTGTACATTTAGAGAATAATTAATTTCTTATGGTTACCTACGGTATATTGAAATAAAAAGTAAACTTGGATATGTTTGGGGGGGGGGGGGGCGCTGAGTGCGGCTCCCCCTTCCCCTTGATCCTCTAGTGTTTACACTACGATGACAAAGCTTTTGCTTTCACTCTCAAGATTCACATTACAAGAACAAACAAATGTGTCACAAAAGCATGCTGCTTAATGGTTAAAATATATACAACTGTGATCTACTTTTGATGTAATAATATCTGTACTGTGACTTGTGCACCAGAATACCTACACCCTCACAAAGAAACTTCTAAGCCTGATAACAGCCACTCTATTGTGGCTATATCAAGTCATCTTGGTGATGGAACTATTTACTTTATCAAGGCTCTTGTAAATCATCACACTATCAAAGCTGGGGTAAAAATTATTCCGCTAACATAATCAGCCTATTTGTAGTACTCAAACACTCAGCGTTAAATAGCTGTTAATAAATGAAAGTTTTTTCTGCTCAAAGGGAGAAAAATCTTACAATTATGTATAAACTACTACACAGGATCTTGTAATAATGTTTAAAGTAAAAAAAAAATATATGACTGTTAATAAAAAAAACTATTCATTTAAGTATTTTTTATAACATTTTTTGAAAAATGGGAATATGCAAAGCTTTATGATTTAATATAATGGAAGCAAGAAACTCATGGAAGACAAAGTAAGTTTCCCTCAAAGCCCTCTATATTTATTCATTTTCCTTGAATATTTCACAGACATTTCCTCTTTCCCATTTACAAAAACCTACAGCACATATAAATGACAAAAGTAGGATATTATTTGGTTCAATATCAATTCTGCTAATGGCTAACAGAGGCTAGGCTGGAATAAACTATAAATATGGCACTATTATCTTCTGGTATCTAAAATGTTCATTTCTAAAGGATGCTATTCTATGTATTGAAGAAAAAGTTTTGATCTCTAGTGTGGTTTAGTTTATATTGTCTTCTTCTAGATTGGTTGTATCAAGAACTGGTAGCTTAAAGAAACATGTTTAAGTCCATTTCCATCTAAAAATCACTGAACTGGTTTTCATTATGAGCAGCAATGAGGATGTTCCCCCTATGAGGTTTGAACCCATGGCCACTTGGGTTCGAGGCCTTGATGATGTTCCCCCTGTGAGTTTTGAACCCATGACCACTTGGATGAGAGACCATGATGATGTTCCCCCAGTGAGGTTTGAACCAATGACAACTTGGGTGAGAGACCATAATGATGTTACCCCTGTGAGGTTTGAACCCATGACCACTTGGACTAGAGGCCATGCCAATGTTCGCCAAGTGAGGTTTGAACCCATGACCACTTGGGTGAGAGACCATGATGATGTTTGCCCAGTGAGGTTGGGACCCATGACCACTTGGACTAGAGGCCATGCCAATGTTCGCCCAGTGAGGTTTGAACCCATGACCACTTGAGTGAGAGGCCATGAGGATGTTCGCCCAGTGAGGTTTGAACCCATGACCACTTGGGTGAGAGGCCATGATGGTGTTTGCCCAGTGAAGTTTGAACCCATGACCACTTGGGTGAGAGCCTATGATGATGTTCCCCCTATGAGGTTTGAGCCCATGACCTTTTGGGTGAGAGCCCATGATGATGTTCCCCCTGTGAGGGTTGAACCCATGACCTTTTGGGTGAGAGGCCATGATGAAGTTCGCCCAGTGAGGTTGGAACCCATGACCACTTGGGTGAGAGGCCATGATGATGTTTGCCCAGTGAGGTTGGAACCCATGACCACTTGGGTGAGAGGCCATGATGATGTTCGCCCAGTGAGGTTTGAACCCATGACCACTTGGGTGAGAGGCCATGATGGTGTTTGCCCAGTGAGTTTGGAACCCATGACCACTTGGGTGAGAGGCCATGATGATGTTCGCCCAGTGAGGTTGGAACCCATGACCACTTGGGTGAGAGGCCATGATGATGTTCGCCCAGTGAGGTTGGAACCCATGACCACTTGGGTGAGAGGCCATGATGATGTTTGCCCAGTGAGGTTTGAACCAATGACCACTTGGGTGAGAGGCCATGATGATGTTTGCCCAGTGAGGTTGGAACCCATGACCACTTGGGTGAGAGGCCATGATGATGTTCGCCCAGTGAGGTTTGAACCCATGACCACTTGGGTGAGAGGCCATGATGGTGTTTGCCCAGTGAGTTTGGAACCCATGACCACTTGGGTGAGAGGCCATGATGATGTTCGCCCAGTGAGGTTGGAACCCATGACCACTTGGGTGAGAGGCCATGATGATGTTCGCCCAGTGAGGTTGGAACCCATGACCACTTGGGTGAGAGGCCATGATGATGTTTGCCCAGTGAGGTTTGGAACCTATGACCACTAGGGTGAGAGGCCATGATGATGTTTGCCCAGTGAGGTTGGAACCCATGACCACTTGGGTGAGAGGCCATGATGATGTTCGCCCAGTGAGGTTGGAACCCATGACCACTTGGGTGAGAGGCCATGATGATGTTCGCCCAGAGAGGTTTGAACCCATGACCACTTGGGTGAGAGGCCATGATGATGTTTGCCCAGTGCGGTTTGAACCCATGACCACTTGGGTTCGAGGCCTTGATGATGTTCCCCCTGTGAGGTTTGAACCAATGACAACTTGGGTTCGAGGCCCTGATGATGTTCCCCCTGTGAGCTTTGAACCAATGATCACTTGGGTGAGAAACCATGATGATGTTCCCCCAGTGAGGTTTGAACCCATGACCACTTGGGTGAGAGACCATGATGATGTTTGCCCAGTGAGGTTGGAACCCATGACCACTTGGTTGAGAGGCCATGATGATGTTCGCCCAGTGAGGTTGGAACCCATGACCACTTGGGTGAGAGGCCATGATGGTGTTTGCCCAGTGAAGTTTGAACCCATGACCACTTGGGTGAGAGCCCATGATGATGTTCCCCCTATGAGGTTTGAATCCATGACCTTTTGGGTGAGAGCCCATGATGATGTTCCCCCTGTGAGGTTTGAACCCTTGACCTTTTGGGTGAGAGGCCATGATGATGTTCCCCCTGTGAGGTTTGAACCCTTGACCTTTTGGGTGAGAGGCCATGATGATGTTCGCCCAGTGAGGTTGGAACCCATGACCACTAGGGTGAGAGGCCATGATGATGTTTGCCCAGTGAGGTTGGAACCCATGACCACTTGGGTGAGAGGCCATGATGATGTTTTCCCAGCGCGGTTTGAACCCATGACCACTTGGGTGAGAGGCCATGATGATGTCCCCCCTGTGAAGTATGAACCCATGACCACTTGGGTGAGAGGCCATGATGGTGTTTGCCCAGTGAAGTTTGAACCCATGACCACTTGGGTGAGAGGCCTTGATGATGTTCCCCCTGTGAGGTTTGAACCCATGACCACTTGGGTGAGAGGCCACGATGATGTTTCCCCTGTGAGGTTTGAACCCATGACCACTTGGGTGAAAGGTCATGAAAATGTTCGCCCAGTGAGGTTGGAATTTATGACTACTTGGGTGAGAGGCCATGATCATGTTTGCCCAGTGAGGTTGGAACCCATGACAACTTGGGTGAGAGGCCATGCTGATGTTTGTCCAATGAGATTTGAACCTATGACCACTTGGGTGAGTTGCCATGATAATGTTTGCCCAGTGAGGTTTAAACCTATGACCAATTGGGCAAGAGGCCATGCTGATGTTCACCCAGTGAGGCTAGGACCTATGACCACTTGGGTGAGAGGCTAAATATACCTTTACCACTACATCTCTCCCAACTTCATTAGGGTGTTAAGTACAGGGCAAACTTTCAGACAACACTACAGAGGAACTATTTGCAGTGGAATTTTTCCCAAATATGTAAAGAAACTTTCAAGCTGGTTAGTTCTCATACCAGGAGTATGTTTTTGGTTCTCTGCATGTTGTCATAGATGTTGTGGGATCAAAAGAAAACCTCTAATCCACTTTGGTGTTTCGGTAAAAAAGCAATTATACCAAAGAATGGCATCAGACAAAATACTCAAATCAAAGTCAGCTAGTACAATTGATTTGATCATCAACCTCGATCTCATGATTTTGATTTGAGCTATGGCATTAACCTATCTGGATTGTATCAAGGCCACAGGGACAGTGATAATGAATAAATATATTTGGCTGAAAACTGTCAAAAAGAGGTTGTCATAAGTTGTTGAAGCATAAAAAACATGACAGAAAACATTGTAGAGACAAGTTGAGTTTGTTTTCTTGACAGTAGTTTGCTTATGCAACTGTGGTGCATCTGTATGATATATGATGCATTAACCTTTATCTCTTGCAGCATTTTATAAGAGGATTCAGGCTGTTCATGTTTATAATAATGATGACAATGTTTTAAAACATTATATTTACAACTGAAGCTATAAAGTTTCATTCATTAACTTTTAAGGCCAAGACAATTTATAAGCTCTTTTTTCAGTGTCACTGTCAACAAATATGTTATTAAACAATAATGGAAATGGATTAATGTTAGCATTTTCATTTTTAAATTGCTTTACATTTTATTTACAAGATTATCAATTCAGTTACTAAATGAAACAATGCCAAAATGATTAAAACATAGCATCATACGTCTAACCCCGCTGGCAAACACTCGCTTGGCTCAAATTTCTCGTTGGTTCGAACTGGATGTAAAGGACCGATTCCTATATACTGAATGTAAGCATTTCTGCTTGGATTGATTTTTCCAAGGCTCCAGATATTTTTTTCCCGTCCCTAGGATTTCGAGCCAACGGGGTTTGATTGTATTTAAAGTTCATTGTTAAACAGACTATTGAAAAAAAAAATCAGTTTCTCAAAAGAAACGCAACTACATACTCACTCTTGCGCACAGTGGTCAGAAATTGGCTCAGTGTGAGCATTATTTGATAAGCATATAGAGAGCTGAATTTTCTACCTTCTGTACCCTGTGCATAGGAGTGTACTCAAATAAAGTTTCTGTCATAGCTCAAGTTTATTTACTTTTTCCTCCATAATGTTTTATCATTTGTTTTAAACACTTACCTCGTTACAATGTTATAAATTATCTCTCAACCACACAATATAAGTGAGCAAGGAAGGTGGAGATGACTTAATTAATTAATGAACAGCACACACCAGCAATTAACATGGAATTAAGGGACAGGCGGTCACTGTTTATCTGTCTTACATGTCACAAAAAAATACAACCTAATAATTGCATGTGCCTGTGCCCACGCAAATTAATAATAATCCCCAGATAAATGCCACAGTGAGAGTATGGGGAGACAGTATCAACACCTCAGTTTTTGCAGCTTGTTTCATGCTCAGGTAACTTGAAAACACACCTGACAACATGAAACCAGACAAGAAGTAATGGACACAAATGTGGCAATAAATTCCATCATCCATGAACCAATTAACAATATACTTGCCAGAATGCTGGGATTGTAATAGCATGATTAATTGTTCTTAGCATTTAACAAGGTAAAACAGCTTCTTAACACTGTTTACTGGCTTGTTATGGATCTATCAGCATTTGTGGCTTATCAGCAATGATTAGAGTCAACTTTGGCCTGAACACTGCCAGCTCTCATGGAAAACAAGCAGGCATAATGGGAATATTGACCCTTTCCTGACCCTTTCAGATCTGTTGATTTATGACTTGTTTTATATTCCAGAATTACTGACCAGTCTCCTGAATTCTCATGATTCTTCTATCAAAACTTTATGAACATATTCTGTGCATTGATATGTCTGGGCGGTAGAGTATAGGAAGAGTGCTGATGTTATAACATTTGACCCCTTTTGGCTGTGTCACCTTTTTGTTTAAAAAATCTTCTTTAGCAGTATCTTTGAAATAAAGTAATTCAGAACTAAAACATATGTAAGGGGTCAACAAAATCTTAAACCACATACAACAGGGGTCTACAAAAACTTAAACCATATACATCAGGGGTCAATAAAAACTCAAACCACATACATCACGGGTCAATAAAAACTAAAACCACATACATCAGGGGTCAATAAAAAACTTAAACTCCTTACATCAGGGGTTGATAAAAATCAAAACCACATACATTAACTCAACAAACTACATATATCAGGGGTCAACAAAAACTTAAACCACATACATTATGGGTCAACAAAAACTTAAACCACATACATTATGGGTCAACAAAAACTTAAACCACATACATTATGGGTCAACAAAAACTTAAACCACATACATTAAGGGTCAACAAAAACTTAAACCACATACATTATGGGTCAACAAAAACTTAAACCACATACATTATGGGTCAACAAAAACTTAAACCACATACATTAAGGGTCAACAAAAACTTAAACCACATACATTAAGGGTCAACAAAAACTTAAACCACACCATTAAGGGTCAACAAAAACTTAAACCACATACATTATGGGTCAACAAAAACTTAAACCACATACATTAAGGGTCAACAAAAACTTAAACCACATACATTAAGGGTCAACAAAAACTTAAACCACATACATTAAGGGTCAACAAAAACTTAAACCACATACATTATGGGTCAACAAAAACTTAAACCACATACATTATGGGTCAACAAAAACTTAAACCACATACATTATGGGTCAACAAAAACTTAAACCACATACATTTAGGGTCAACAAAAACTTAAACCACATACATTATGGGTCAACAAAAACTTAAACCACATACATAAAAAACTTTAACTACACAAATAAGGGGTGTGTAATGGGTAAAATAAAATAAAACTGCATGCCCGAGGGATCAACAAAAACTAAAAGCTGTTTACCCAAGTGGTAAAAAAACTTAAAACTAAATATGAAAGGGGCTATCAAATACCTAAATTTAATCATTAAATACTATACCTGCTTATTAATATATATATATTTCAAAGGGATATAAGAGGATTAGAAAAAGTGCCACAGATTGTGGCAATGTTATCAAGCATCAGTAGACATAATAATAATTCTGACAAGATCAGTATCCCAATAAACATCTATTACTCTGCTGCATCTCTAATGATATGTCAGTCTGTATGCCAATATTGTTCTGTTTTGACAAAGCCTGAGTGAATAATTATCCCCCAAAATATACAATATGTTCCACACAGATAAAGCTTAACTGGATCTTCCCCTCAATTTACAAATAACATATTACAGAATTATCCACCTAGAAACAAAATATATAACTTACATGAGAAATTTTCCAGGAATTAAATGCACACATCACCACACTGGAGAGTTTTGCTGAGCAGCATATAAAGCTGTTGGAAACATTGAAAGAACATGTAGCATATGTCAAATATTTCTGCAAGCAATGATAAAGACCTTGTCTTTACTCTCAGTTTGCTTTGTAATTGGACCCCAAGCTATGAGTAGGGTGCTACTTGAAACCAGCCAGTTTGTGGCTTATCAGCACTGCTTGTCAGAGAAGGGTGCAGGCTTTTAAAGAAAGTGCATTGCAGAACACAACCTTTTATCAACACAAATGACAGAAGGTTAAGCATATTAATAATAAATAATAGTAAGTATATATATATCTAGCATCTCTTAGATGTTATTATATCAAAGTTGTAATTTGTTTCTTTCTGAGCAAAAGGGATATGGCATTCTTAACCAAATGTAATAATTTATGTTTCGGTTGAGTATCTGCAAATCTTGAACATAATGCAAAAATGTTATCTGATAGGATACAAAATTGCTTGCTGGTTAAAAAGATCATAACATATTTTGCCAGCACCTGCAAGGAGTCAACAGAATCTGTTATTTGTGGGGTGGTACAGGATAATTTGCAGATTAATTAATGCTAAGCTCATGTGCCACAAATGAATCTAAGTAAATATATTACTCCCATGCTGCACGTGGCTGCACTGACAGATCAAAGTAGAGCTTACATTCACTCCCTCAAGACTATCTTTTACTGCATTTCTGGAGGCATTTCACACAACTCTGTCAACCAATACTCAATATTTCTATTTTTGCTGTTGTTTTTGCTTCAGTTATGGTGCTGTCAGACTTATTGTTGCTATTAAATACCCAATCAAATGTCTACAATTTTAACAACCGCAATGTGTTTGTGGCTAATATGTGCTTCTGTCATATGTTGATCAAGGGGCAAAATTCATTACACATTTTATTTGCAGTTCATAGCAGTTTTTCTAAGTTTTCAGTTAATAAGCAGCTTTTTTAATTTTTCTGATATTATTTTATAGTAGATAAGAATTTTGGCAGTAAATAAGTCTTGCATATGATGTTAATATTGGCAATCTTGACATATAAATACCTGTATTAATTTTTACTTATGGTCAACACATTAACTCCCTGACATTTGAATGATACCAAGTAGAATGACCAGAGCTTCCATTAAGAATTTGAAAATGTAAGTCTTAACTTCCTTACAATCCATATTGGAAGTTTTTCACTAAAATGTAGAAGTTAAAGTCTCTGTTGAACACCACAATTTGTTCCATTAATAGGTTAAAAATCAAATAATTTGCAACTATAACTTGTCAACTTCACCATTATATATCATAAATAATGATTTTACTTTATTTTTTTCTGCTTTGAAAGTGTGTGTATTCATAAAAGTAACATTGCCACCATTTTTTGACACTATTTTTTGGAAGTTTTTTCCAAAATGATGGAAATTTTTGCACTTCCTAAGAATCCATTTTGGAAGTTTTAGTTCATTTCTAGGGAGCAATATACTTCCAAAGTTCCTTTAATGGATGCCATGGAATTACCATAACCCTTCTATAACTTTTGGTCAGATAAGTTACAAAGCTATTCACTTATACTGCATTCTTTTTATTGAACGGTGGCCTTGAACAATATGGTACAAAACAGTTAACCCTTGTGATTGAAATAATAGACAGGGGCTATTTAAGCGCTAGCATGCTATTTTCCTGGGAATTTGGGTTGAGGGGGGCCATAACTATTACTTATTCTGCATAAGGCTGACAACAAGGACCAAACAAATTAAGGGTACAAGCCCATATCAGGTTTAACATTGTTTCCTTAATAAGCCTGGCTGCAAGCTATATTAAGTATTCATTTCCATAAAACACTTCTAATAAAACTATTGTGAGTAATAAAACCATCATAAATATAGTATATTTTACCAGGTAATTACATCTAGATCACAAAGTCTCAAAGAGAAAACACATATCCTCATCACTAAATTGAGGGAAAAAATCCCAGGAAAAAAACAACCCTCTTTACCTATGATGAATCAAGGTGTGATCTATCATTAGAAGCCGTATACCATATTTCATGTTTATGTGGAGTAAAAAGTAGATTTTGTGTTGAACAACAAAGCAATACAGATAAAAACACATCTAAGATTTGTCAGAAAAAAAGATAGATGAAAATTCCACCTGTGTTGAAACCTCACTCAGCATCATACCAACCACTCAAGAAATTGTTCTTCATGCCAAGCATTTTACATAACTTATCTCTTAATAATTATATAAACTAACACAATGTTCTTCCGAAAGCTTATGTAATATTTTCCAAATTTCCGATTGATGAGCAAAACAATGATCTCTATTTCCTTAAATGATTTGCACATATTCAAAGCAAAGAGAAATCCTGCAAAAAGAATTTGAAATCATGTCCAAAAATGTCTTGCAGAGAACACAGTTTTATGAGGGCCTGGTTGAGCAATGCGACCAATATTACAGTGTTTGCAAAAATTAAGTACCCTATTCATAAAACAAAAAGTTTTTTACATAGGCCACTTTCTTGCAGAGCGCAATGTTCCCTAGCACTTAGTCACCATGTATTTTCTGCCCAGATCCTGTCACATGAATTGTTGCCAATGCCAAGCCATGTACAGTGCTGCCTCACACCAAACACTGCCAAGTACAGTGTTGTCTAACCTCACACAATACACAGCCATGTACAGAGTTGCCTGACACCAAACTGTGCCATGTATAGTGTTGCCTCACACAAAACCCTGTCATGGACAGAGTTGGCTAACACAAAACCAAGCCATGTATAGTGTTGCCTAACCTCACACAATACTCAGCCATGTACAGTGTAAACTTACACCAAACACTGCCAAGTACAGCATTGTCTAACCTCACACAATACATAGCCATGTACAGAGTTGACTTACACAAAACCAAGCCATGTATAATGTTGCCTAACCTCACACATTATACACAGCCATGTACAGAGTTGGCTTATATGAAACCCAGCCATGGACAGAGTTTGCTTACACAAAACCAAGCTATGTATAGTCTTGCCTAACCTCACACAATACCCAGCCATGAACAGAGTTGGCTTGAACGAAACCCAGCCATGGATAGTGGTGGCTTACACAAAACCAAGCCATGTACAGTGTTGGCTTGAACGAAACCCAGCAGTGAAAGTGTTGGCCAACACAAAACCAAGTCATGTATAGTGCTGTCTAACGAAAAAAACCTACCATGTATAGTGTTGCCTAACCTCACACAAAACCCTGCCCTTCCTATGACAAACACCTGTAATAGTTTGTTTCCCAACAAAGACCTTTCATGAAGCATGTTGCAAAGGACTAAGAACCTCCATGAAGCCTGTTTGCTTAGGACAAGTACCTGTCATGAAACCTGTTGCCAAGGAAAGACATTTATGTACCATGATGCATTTTGCCTAGGATAAGGAACTACCATAAAGCCTGTTGCCAAGGACAAAATCTGGCCATAGGACAACTTCCTGTGATAAAGCCTGTTGCCAAGGACAAAGTCTGGCCATAGTACAACTTCCTGTCATGAAGCATGTTGCTTAGGACAAAGACCTGTCATAAAGCCTGTTGCAAAGCACATGTCATGCATTATTTGGCCATCTTCAAAACTCTACCATATATACTGTTGCTCAAGTAATGACATTTAGGCTGCTGCCATGACAACATCCTCCAATGTACAGACAATTGCAAATGCCTGCTCTGAAGACAATGTCCTGCCAATTACACTGTTACCTTTTTGTTTATAAAATTGCCAATAACAAGGCACTCTTATGTACAGTGATGCCTTGGACAAGGCCGGACATGTTATCTGTTGCCCATTCCAAAGTTGTATTTATAAACCTGTTGAATGCCGTGATTTTAGTTACAAATATGTGACAGTGCCTTAATCTATCATAATACTCCTTTTTATATCTCATTACTAGCAATGGGTCAGAAAAAGATCAAAATATTGAACTTGAGATGACGATGCGCTAGAGGACCATTTCATGCAAATTTTAATTTTGTATCTGTACAATTAAAAATATTGCATGTTCAATAATCATGCAAATTTTTATAGACACATTTTTGGTGATTTTTTTTTTTTTTAAGAATATCACTTATCAGTGATTGACAGATAAGTCACATATTTCTTCTCATGGTGGAAACACAGGGTGATCTATTATCCTCATTTTCTAACTCTTAACTGTTTCTCTAGTTAGTTTCAAAACTATTTCAACTGATTTGTAATCTACACAATGCAGTGAAGGGTTTTAATTTATCTCAACTTAAGCTCTCCTTGACAATTTTTATTTGGTTTGGACAAGACCGTAATATGTAAGTGTCCCTAAGTCTCCCTTTCTTTTTGTAACTTTCCATACCTCATAGGAAGCAGATAATGAAAAAGAATAATCTTCTGCAAACAAAACAATTTCAAAAATAAATATTACAGTATTAAATGGAACTATTCATCATTCAGACTTAAAAGTGAAATAACAAAAAAATATGCAATTGGAACAAGCAAATTCGAAAAATGATATACCTGCCAGATGAATCGTTTTCGAGAACATTTTGAAGACAGTTTAAGCAAAACTCTGCAAAGAGTGATTCAAATGACAAAAGAATTGTAATGGGAATGGAAAAAATTAAATTTTAAAATATTACCGTTATCAATGAAATAGTGAAAAAAAGCATGATACAATTGTATTTGTGTAATTAAAGGGCAATAACTCTTGTTTTACTGATCAAATCAAGACAAACCTTGTTCATGCACCATCACACTATAGTTATATACACATCACATCAACTTTATTAATTCCTGTAAGGTAATGATATATTAACATTTTTTATTTCATTTTTATTAATAAAAGGGCAATGACTCTTGTGTTACTGACCCGATCCTGACGAATCTTGTCTGTGCTCCAATGGTTGTACACACTTAACACATGTTTCATTAACTTATGTCAATAAATTCTGCAGCCAATGGCTTCAGATGTACAGAGGTAAAGACAGACGGACAGACAACGTCAGAACATATAAACCTAACGAAACCTTTCAGCGGGAGATAACATTACAGCTTATCAAAAAAAGATGTTGAATTATCTGAAAAGCTGTCGAGTGCCACCCAGAATAACAAGAATGTCTCTCTGAGACACATTCAAATATGCTGTTTAATATATTACATAAAAATAAAATAATTAAATTAACTCCATGACCTTGACAAATCGACTGCAACAGCAACTCTGGACTTGTTCTTGTTGCATGGCAGACCTTTCAGTTCTCTTATAAACATTATCAGGACCTACCACAGTATGAAGTATTCACATTAATAATTAATCTCATCATCTTAAGTGATATTACAAACGATGTAATTTATATCTTATGGTAATTAGTGACATTTATTCATTCATGTTGGTTTCCATTCAATGAGTCTGCTGAAATATGTGTGATTCAAACTGCATAAAAATTATTTAAAAGTCGCAAATCATAATTCTTACCACTGATTATTACTGTTGATTAACTCTGCTATTGATGCTACAAAGCATTTGACGTTATTAGGCGTTTTTTTTTCACATTCTGAATTTGATTATTATCTAACAAATCTATACACTGGGCTACAAATTTGTAAGACACCTTAATTCAAACATGGGTTGATAAATGTTTTCCTTTCCGTTTCAAATTGAAAAGAACGACAAAATATCAAAAGCGGTATGCTGCGTTTTATGTGTTTATAATTTTCCTATCACAAGTGTGAAACGGAATAAATTACTAAATCAGATATTAAATTCAAACGCTGTAAAGTAAATATATAGTACACTGAGATAGCCTCACTTCACTAGGTTTTATGTATGATTGGTATTACGAATATCATGAAGGCAATAAAATGTGGAAATGTCTCACTTTTACTTTGAGTTGTTTAAAAAAACCCATCAAGTTTCAATATTTCATGGCAGTTACTGCTGACAATGAATTTTGACTAGTCATTTAACATCCAAAAATAACATACACATTAACAAAAAAAAGCTTGTTAGAAATGAAAATCATTTATAAATTAGCAGTACGACCACATTTAGGTTAAAGAATTGCATTCTCATCTCATCCAGTCTTTACATAAAGGGACATTTTAAAATTTTACTCTTACCAGTTCAGTGCCTTTCTACATTTAGACCTATCAATGTAAGTATCTTTGACCTACCAATGTAAGTATCTTTGACCTACCAATGTAAGTATCTTTGACCTACCAATGTAAGTATCTTTGGCCTACCAATGTAAGTATCTTTGACCTACCAATGTAAGTATCTTTGACCTACCAATGTAAGTATCTTTGACCTACCAATGTAAGTATCTTTGACCTACCAATGTAAGTATCTTTGGCCTACCAATGTAAGTATCTTTGACCTACCAATGTAAGTATCTTTGGCCTACCATTTGTAAGTATCTTTGACCTACCAATGTAAGTATCTTTGGGAAAAGGCGTCCAGGACATTTTCAAATTTCAACTTAATTAAAATTAAAATTGAATATCTCTTTAAATTGACTGTTTTATCAATAAGAAACATGCTGCCAAATTGAATGATACGTCTTTAAATATAGCATCTTAGTGAGTTATCTATTTTAATTTGTTACTCAGTTCACATAATGTTGCTTTAAAAAATATTTCTATTCACCAGTCGAGGTGTTATATTTAATGCTTTAATTGAAAAACAAGCAAAACAATTAAAAACAAACTGTTACTCATTTATATAATGAAAAACATACAGAACTATGTTACTACTGTAGAAGATGGTGCTGTTCCTGTCAATGGTGCTGATTCTGATGTTGCTGTTTCTCTTATCTAAAGAGTATGTTCATATTATATATGTGTGTAAGCATAGTATGAAAATATCATCCCCATAACATTTTACTTACAAATCTCAATGACACTGTTTGTTTTTTCCATACCATATAAAACAGCGTATGCTACCAACCACGCATTTTTTTGCAGATTTTGCAGCAAATTTTTCTTAATGAGCACTTATTCTTTTCAATCTATTTTACCCACAATAATAACATACTGTACACGTGTTCATTTCTTTAATTTAACCGCATCCCTACCCCACATCAAGTCAACTCTATATGCAGCATTGTGAAGAGTTTATTAACAGTAACTAGAGTAGCTGATTTCAATTTTCTGAAGACCATTTTTTCACATTATTGTCACCTTACTCCCACTAATCTAAAATTTGAATGCCTGCGTTTAACTTGCGCGAATGTGAATATATGATATATTGAATACAATAAAGTATATCATTATATGATATTTATTGTTTGTTATTAAAAAAAAGCTAGTGATTTTAAAGGGAATTCTTCACATGAATATGAGGCAAAAAGTCTTTAAATGTGCTTTGAACTTTGAATGCGTGTTTGACCTCAGTCGCTTTTCAATTAATCATGATTTTCCAAAAACCTTAAAGTAACATACATAACAAATCACATTTAAACAAACACTTTGAGCAATGATAACTTTCTAAGTAAAAACTTATTTCATTATTGTTTAATCAGTTTTGACACTTACAAAAGCGTACAGTAACCTCTGCTTTTCCAAAATAGATGCGTGTAAAACTAAAATGAACGGAGCTACTGGTGCAATCTTCCTTAAGCGGTGAAAGCCCTATCTTAGGTATATTTTAGCATCAATTAACTATTTCCAAAAAGTCTTTAACAAACACTCAATATTCCAGCCACCTAATAATCACGTGTAGGGGACGACATTGTTTACCCTCGCAATTGTTTGAAAGGCATTCTGTAAGCAAGGTACCAATTACAATCTTCTTTTTGTACCCATGGCACCTATTAACATACCATATGTTGCCTTAAACCCCATCTCGCTGATATGCCGCATGCACGTATTCGGAAGGCATGTGCGCTAGCAGCAGATGAACATGGTGATACATGTACCACCACGTTGGCTACCGCAGTACTTACTTAGAATATCCCCACGATTTACAGCGATGACATAAATTCTCCCTCAACAGCAACCTGTTTTTGCAAAAGACTGTGGTTGGTACTGTATGCATAGTTTTCACTCTTTGATGCAGAAAAACCCTGAACATAATTGTGTCCACATAATGAGGCCCTGATGAAATATCTTACTGAAAAAACAATTTAGAAATCAAAGCATTGATTACATTTATCTGTTGATAAGTAATAGAAATCTGGACAAAGCAACTGCTAGGACCTTTAGATGATTAAAATTTCATTTTGAATGTGTTTGAAATATCAATTTAAGCATCAATATTTTATCATTGAGTATCTTGACTTGTGTGGAATTAATTACCAGACAAATTTCATTACGGGCAGTACATTTCCTGCAAAACATATCTCCTAGCACTGATGTCTGCTTAGCAAACCACTCTTTGTTTAAATGTATTGTAATATTGATTTTTATACAAATCAATTAAGTCATATTGCCCCATTGTGAATTGAAGACTGACATTTTCTGCTTTTCTCGTTTGATGACCAAAACTGATAACGTTAAGCCCTTCAACAAATTGCATAATAGTCATGCACAATGTTCCGAAGCTCTTATCCAGCATGTGAAATCAAATCTTTTATTTACTTTCAATGATTTAACATTGTAGATGTTTTCAAAAAATAACAAACTTTCTACGTTCATTTTTTATCGTTTCAATATGCCAACTCCAATAAAGACATTAGACGATAGATATTTTCTTTCTAATAGAAGTATCTATAAAGGTAATTGTAAGGATACTTAAGAGTTGATTTAAACACACTTCCTTAAGTTGTAAAGTTTCATTTATGTAATCTTGTGAATACAATAACCTATCTTCTCTCTGTCAAAATATACAACCCAATTTATTTTGATTAAGCAGTCTTGTCACATTATTTTAGTCTTTATGGTTAAAATCTACCATGGGGGCTTACTAAAGTACACTTATCTTTCACTAAAACAGTTTTTTCTTGTACATACAACATTAAAGTGATGTGCATAAATTTAATTTATAATTGTAACTTGTTTCCACAATGATATGTGAAAATGTGGTCTCATGGGGGTAACATGTCAGAAGATGTACAACCACCAACAAAAACATGCATACAGCCAGGTTGGGAATTGAACCCAAATACCTAGTTAACCCAACCACATCTGAAGAAAAGAACCAGGCCCGAATTTCGCGAAACTTCTTAAGCTTAACAGGCTTAAGTAGCTTATATCAATTAGCCAAAATACATACTTAAATTTAATTAATTAATTTAATTAATGAAAAATGGTTCAATGTAATAAACATACAGATAATTCCTATCTAAAGTATAAAAATTCTTAAAGAAGTAAATATTAAGCAAATTATTGAAAAACAAAAATAGAGAGTTTAGCTTAATCCTGTTATAAGAGACTTAAGAAGTTTCGAGAAATTGGTACCAGAAGTAGATATGCTGAGTGAATTATTTTGACCTTGACCTGTTGCAATTTCAGGTCTGTGCATTTATATAAAATGTATGGTATTGCTATATTGCTGGTATCTTGTCAAAACATCTGCTCTGGAAGACCACAATAAGTACTGTAACGCAGACTGTGGTGGCTCCTACTGAATGTGATGACACTCACAGTAACATTTACCTTGATGAGGCCAAGAAATCCTTGGTTTATGATACAGACTGATGGCTTTTGTTAAATGTCATGAGCACTGTAACAGTGACCATGACAAAGGATATAAATTCAAAGTTTATGATACAGACTGTGATGGCTTTGCTGAATGTCATGAGCACTAAAACAGTGACCTTGACAAAGGTTAATTTAGTCTAGGATTTATGAAACAGACTGTGATGGTTCTCACTGAATGCCATGAACGCTGTACAGTAGCCTTGACCTAGGCTATATAGTCCAAAAATTGTGATACAGAACGTGATGGCTCTTGCTGAATGCCATGAGCACTGTTACAGTGACCTTGACCTAGGCTATATAGTCCACACTTTGTGATACAGACTGTGATATGGCTCTCCCTGAATGCCATGAACATTGTTACAGTGACCTTGACCAGGGCTATTTAGTCCACACTTTGTGATACAGACTGTGATATGGCTCTCCCTGAATGCCATGGACACTGTTACAGTGACCTTGACCAAGGCTATTTGGTCCACAATTTGTGATACAGACTGTGATATGGCTCTCCCTGAATGCCATGAGCACTGTTACAGTGACCTTGACCTAGGCTATATAGTCCACACTTTGTGATACAGACTGTGATATGGCTCTCCCTGAATGCCATGAACACTGTTACAGTGACCTTGACCAAGGCTATTTGGTCCACAATTTGTGATACAGACTGTGATATGGCTCTCCCTGAATGCCATGAGCACTGTTACAGTGACCTTGACCAAGGCTATTTGGTCCACAATTTGTGATACAGACTGTGATATGGCTCTCCCTGAATACCATGAGCACTGTTACAATGACCTTGACCAGGTTTATTATACAGACTGTGTCTGTCCCTTCTGACTGGCATCAGCACTGTTACAATGACCTTGTTTTGACCAGCAGTTGGCATATTTTAAATACCACATGGCATGTTTAAGTTAATTCTTCCGAAATAGTAAATAGTTGTAATCATTATTGTGAAAATCTTGCAAACAAAGAATATTTCATATTAAGGAGCATCTTAAATCGAGGCGATAGTCAGTGTTCAGTGTTTGGTGTTTCTCTTCCTTGTTCCACCCCTATTTACTGTCCTTCACGGGTTTCCATAATATTTGTTGGACTCATCATTAAGATAAATCTGTTCAGCACCAGCAAATTGTGTGAAAAAATCTTCTGAGAGAGACAGAATTGTCCAGAAAATGTCTATCTGGAACTAGTTTCCCCATGCAATATGTCAGTCTTTTCCTCCCATTTACAATATCATCAATGGAGATTTATTATTGTGTTTATATTGATTAGACACTAAACTTGGCTGTCTACTGGATCCCAAGCAATTTTATTAATTAAAGTAGCTTATTTGTGTCAAAAAGCCTCTGCATTGTCATGGAGAAAGAATCAGAAATTGCAAGTTATTGAAAGCATAGTTACTCAGCTGAAGTAATCACTGTGACAAATATGGCTGTTTTAAGACCATCTGACAATTTTCCAATTATGTCCATCAAAGAAATAGTCCAATGACAATGTCATTAGCAATCAACAGTTTGTTTGCAATAAATGAATTATGAAAATAAAAAAGTAAGCTGTGTGCTCTTATCCCAAACAAATCTGAAATTCTAACATGTTGTGTGTTTCCAGGGTCCTAGTAGTCAGGCAGTACTCATGTACAAAGCCTCCAGTGTAGACATCTTGCAAATGGTATCTATATGATTCAACTCCTTTAAATCACCCTCATCATTGCTTCCATTTATAATAATTCATGTCATATTTATATTCCAGGTAACAGCATTTTAGAAGCAATATTTTCCCAAAATGTTGTTGTTGGATCAGTTTTATGAAATATAAAATATTGAATTTTGAAAAAATCTTTATTGTAACCATTTCACTGTGAAATCTTAATATGCTCATATTTCAATATTCCCTGTATTGTTAAAATAGTGTTTTATTTATGTTCATTGTGATCCACTATTTGGAAATAAGGCAGGCATATTTAAAACTTATCCAATAAAGACTTATTACCTCCCTTATTTATTAATTTAAAAAAACCTCTTCTTCATCACAAACATCACATATATACAAATATACAATTATAATATTGTATCTGTGGCAGTTTTGTTGTCTGTTGTCCTGTAAATGTGTTATTGATTTTATGTAAGCTAGTTATCTCCCTTTGTAAGATGTTCATAGTTTTTAAAAAAAATGCTTCCATTTTGTGAAGGCTATAACTGGAAAAAATTGGCGTTTAATTAAGAAAGATCAACATAATTTTGAAACAAGAGCTGTACTAGTAAGTGACAAATGCCCCCGGATTATGCAATTACTAATATGCCTACATTCAGGAAGAGCTATCATAACTGAAAACAGGTGTCAATTTATTTTAAGATCCATCTGTGCATGACAATGTCACAACCTGGACACGGCCAACTGACTATACTGTATATGCATATGCAGCATTCCATAATGATAATCCTGTAAGTGTGACCTTGACCTTTGTGGTAGAAATACGACTTGCATTTTACGAGTCATCTTTATCTACCAAACACATACGCCAAGTATTTTAAAAAGGGTCATGTAGGGAGGGATGTGGGTCTTGCACGTGACACATTGTCTTAATGTACTGGACATATGTGCTAAGTAATTTTAAAATCCCTCTCTACATGGCAAAGTTACAGCCTGGACACAACCAACTATACTCTATGCGCGTATAATTTATGCAGCATTCAATATTGATTAAACTCTAAGTGTGACCTTAAACTTTGCAGTAGGGTTGTGGGTCTGGCTCGCGACACCTTGTCTTTTTGTACAAACACATTTGCCAATTTTTTTAAAATCCCTCAGTGCATGACAAAGTTACATCCAGAACACGACCAACTATACTGTATATGTGAATAAGCAACATTCTGTATTGATAAGTCTGTATTTGTGACCTCGATCTTTGAGGTAGGGACATGGGTCTTGCATGCAACACATCACCTTTATGTACTTGACAAATGCGCCAATTAATTTAAAAATCTCTCCCTGCATGACAAAGTTACAGCCTTCAACATGAAAAACCCTAACCCGAACAACCTCTGACCGTCTTATTAAAAAAAAAAAACATTGCCCAATCTTGAGAGTGGGTCATCCAATATATATTTGTACGTTTATACTGGGCTGTATCAATACAATTTTTTATCCATTTTATGACACATTTGTCCGGAGTTTTAAACAAAATGATCTTCAGCATGCCATAATTTCCTCAATAGTTCGACATGAACAACAGTAATGTTGAAAAGTTGACAATAACATTAACGTTAATATGGTTTGAACAATTTCAAAGGACTTAAAGGGAAAGAATATGTACAAACAAATATGTTAAGTTGCGAATCATGTTGAATATACTCCAGTCGCTTATCAAGCGTTGGAAGGTTAAAGGTAATTCTGATTAGAAGTTTTTTAATGTTTAAAGGGCCATGTATTTGCACAAAAATTGTGTAGAATTATGCATATTGGTGAATATACTTTATTAATTGCCACTAAATAATGAAAATAGCTCATGTTATCGAGGAGAAAGGTATAAAACAAAACTCTGACAGACAAGCTCACCCTCCCATCCACGGAACTATTGCATTAGGCCCTCCTCCTTCCACAGCATAAAAAAATGATACATCAGTAATGCTGACACTTTTCTCCCACTTAAATGCAATGTTAATTGAATCAGCTTCATCATTACAGTATTTCAAATTTGTCCTTTAAATCATGCTAACAAAAACCAATTACATTATCAATTTTAAGGACTATCAATCAAATGAAACACTGTAATAAACTACAAATTAAATGCTCGTTTCAAAACGCACAGCCACTCAATCACTTTTCAATAACTACAATGTCAACATCAATTAAGAATCATTGTTGAGCTACAATATAATCTACAGACAAATATATCTAATATTGTCTTACCGCCAGTACAACATATAGCTATCAATAACAGTAATACCAAATTCCTAACTATCTAATATTTAAACAACTTCTTCTATTACTAAAATTATCCTTAAAACTCATCTCGTATTCTATTTGAATACATTAACCATATAACCCTTTTATTAGCAGTTAACAGTAAATAATACTGATAGTTAAGCTCAATTACCTTTAAGTAGGGATACTGCTCCTAATAAGCTTCAGTCACTCTCCTGTGCACATTCCAGCAGCTCCTCAAGTTTATTTATAGCACGATAAATTGTCCGTCTGCTGCTGCTAACAACTGTCCCTCCACTTTTTTCAACGATCACTTCAGATCTGCCACTTTCACTGAATTAAATAATCAAATTATCAAAATCACTGAATACTAGAAGATTTTCTCTGTTAAGTGTAAATAAATCGCTGTATTAAGGTCGCTGAAAAGAATAACAATGTTGAAAGATCCCAGAGTAGCAATTATTTAGCAGT
Source organism: Mya arenaria (assembly GCF_026914265.1). Classification (NCBI taxonomy): domain Eukaryota; kingdom Metazoa; phylum Mollusca; class Bivalvia; order Myida; family Myidae; genus Mya; species Mya arenaria. Next base: position 50,254,542 of record NC_069123.1, read on the forward strand.
CGATAATATTAGCAGACGACAAAATTTATTAAAAGCACACACACTATGTAAACGGTGCAATATCCCATATCAAAAGTTAACAGCGTACCTGCCGATGAAATGAATCGTTACTGAGGACACCTGGTTTTACTGTGTTAAACGAATAGCGAAAAACCCTTGAAAAGAGATTTTCCTCTTTATGTGATTATATCCGACAGATTACAAAGAAAATATTAGACATCGCTAGCTTCTTTATGCGATTACTGTAGAGTTCACGCCAAGGCGCATCACTTGATTTACCAATAAACTGTCACAGTGATTACCCCACAACAGATTCTCAAATTGATCAGGCTTCAGTTAGAGCGCCAATTCCGATGGCCCTTGTGTTCTTTATTTGAGAAAACAGATCCAACTTATCATTCATCTCATTAATATTTTAACAAATCACTTAAGAAACCAATATGACCAATGATAACTGATTGTCAATAATGTTGACAGCTTAACTTTATCAATTACTACTCCTCACTGCTTGTTAAACCCTTACTGGCATTAGCAACAGTGTTTAAATAATCATGCTCATTGTCCCTAATGATCTTCAACAAGAACTGTTAGCAGTGATCATCAGTCAGTCAGGAAAACGCACCTCCTGTGTTTGCTGTTCCAATCTTTCCATCATCATCACAACATCTTAACTTTATCCTCGGTGATTTGTAACCAATACGCCACATCAATTGCTCTCCTTTCCGTCTCTCCAGCAGCTAATGTATCAGAGTTGCCTCCCTTCCTGTTTTATAGCCTGCTCAGGTCTCAAATCTGTCATCTGCTAATATTGTAAACACAGATTTCTCCCCCTTTGTTACATAAAGTAATTATTTTGTCGTCTGCTGAATTGAATTACAAGATTATCTCCCTTTGAGGTCTTCCAGCCAATATCCATATTCCCTTCTGACTTGTGCTGTCAAGCACTTGATAATCTATAACAGCATTTCTAATTCTAAGACAAATGCCGGCTAATGCAAATATTTCCTCAGAATCCGTAGTTTTTAGACCATTATGTCTTGCAATACGATACTCTCTTTTAAACCCAATCAAAGGGTGAAAAGCAACTTTCCCCTGTGCTTAAATTATCAAGCAAAGGAAATCAATAGTCTTCTTTCAAACAACATATCTCTGGGATGAATTACAATCATATAAAAGACAGCCATAGTGACAAACCAGAGAGGGCTCAAAAGACTGATAACGCTTCCTTATAAGGCTAATTCAGTTAGGGATTGGGGTTTTCTCGATTTAGCATTTTATTAGGACAATGTCATTAGAGATCTTCACTTCTCTGAAGAATGATCTGGGAGACTGACAATTTCATATGGTGGATGGATTTTAATTTAACTGGGAAATCGCTCATACTTTTGAACACATTAAACCAATATTATAGTAACACAGGGTTAACATAATTATCTCAGAAACTTCACAAAATATCTTAGCAATTATCAATACACACAGCAAATCATAATTATGTATAGATTATGGTAAATCTTTTATAAATTCAACATATTTATACCAAGGGAGCAACAGCGACAGCCAAAATCAGGTGAGTAGATCAATAAGTATGACGTCGAGGCCAAATATATAAATTGTCTCATTCATGTACACCAATATACGGTATCGAGTGCACAAAATAGTTGGCTCTGGTTGGTCTGTTTGAAGCGATAAACTAATCAATTATAAGCGTGTGGATTTGAAAAAAAAAAAAAATTGTTTAAATACGTCCTGATAGGTCAATAATTTAGTTTTAATTATCATTTTATTTTTTACTTAAAAATTATTTTTTTTGAAGAAATGCAATCCTGATATTATGTCAGATTTTAATCCAGACTATTTGCAAGTTTCAATTCCATGCTGACTATTTCCCAGTTTCAATTCCAGACTGACTTTTTGCCAGTTTCAATTCCAGGCTGAATATTTGCCAGTTTCAATTCCGGGCTGGCTTTTTGTCAGTTTCAAGTTTGGGCTGCCTATTTGCAAGTTCCAAGTTCAGACTGATTATTTGCCAGTTTCAATTCAAGGCTGAATGTTTTTTTCAGTTTCATTTCCAGGCTTACTATTTGCCAGTTTCAATTCCAGGCTGACTATTTACCAGTTTCAATTTCAGGCTGGCTTTTTGCCAGTTAAAAGTTTGGGCTGACTATTTGCCAGTTTCCAGTTCGGGCTGATTATTTGCCAGTTTCAATTCTAGTCTGAATATTTGCAAGTTTTAAGTTCAGGCTGACTATTTCCCAGTTTCAAGTGAAGGCTGAATATTTCACCCAAGGCACACCTATACATCCTCACAATAAGCACATCTGTATTTGTTGATAATTATCTATTTCATTTCAAATTATTAGTATAGTTTCACCTAAGTTTTGACACCATCTAAAAGGATTCAAACCATAATCACTAGAAGAAGAAAGAGCTAACTTTGAAGACAGGTCATATCTTAGAACAGCATAACCTCTGGTTATACTCGTCACTGCATGGACAACTCTGGACCAGTTCCTCACACTGCCACCATCTGAAACACTTACTAGTATTTATATTACATGTAAAAAGAGTTGTCATGTCAAAACATTCATTTACATCAAATAAAAACTGAAAGTAAATATGAATAGCTACAAATGTCCATCACAACAATTTGATGCATAAAATTCTTGGAATACATTCATAAATAATCTACTTTGCACTCACTACTCATATAAAACTAGAACTGTCACAGGAGTGACGAATACCCCCAAATGCCGCCTGGACACAGGAATGGCAAACCATTCCTTTGAAAAGAGGCCATAACTCCAAGGTTACTGCACACTGCATCTTCTTTTATCATGCATGTATTGTTTTATTTAAATCTGTTGAGTAATTTAGACTGCTGACTGCTGACAAGACTAGCCTTTCATGAGTTATCGTCCGGAAACCGTTTTTCTATTTTTAGTAACAGTGACCTTGGCCTTGGCCCCACCAGCCCCAATATCGAACTTGACATATATCTACTGATGTTACACCTGTGTACCAAAAATTGTTCAAATCTGTCTAGCCTTTCATGAGTTATCGTCAGGAAACCGTTTTTCTATTTTTAGTAACAGTGACCTTGACCTTGGCCCCACCAGCCCCAATATCAAACTTGACCTATATCTTCTGATGTTACACCTGTGTACCAAAAATTGTTCAAATCTGTCAAGCCTTTCATGAGTTATCGTCCGGAAACCATTTTTCTATTTTTAGTAACAGTGACCTTGACTTTGGCCCAACCAGCCCCAATATCGAACTTGACCTGTATCTTCTGATGTTACACCTGTGTACCAAAAATTGTTCAAATCTGTCAAGCCTTTCATGAGTTATCGTCCGGAAACCGTTTTTCTATTTTTAGTAACAGTGACCTTGACCTTGGCCCCACCAGCCCCAATATCAAACTTGACCTATATCTTCTGATGTTAAACCTGTGTACCAAACTGTATCTTCTGATGTTACACCTGTGTACCAAAAATTGTTTAAATCTGTCTAGCCTTTCATGAGTTATCGTCCGGAAACCGTTTTTCTATTTATAGTAATTGTGACCTTGACCTTGGCCCCACCCGCCCCAATATCGAACTTGACCTGTATCTTCTGATGTTACACCTGTGTACCAAAAATTGTTTAAATCTGTCTAGCCTTTCATGAGTTATCGTCCAGAAACCGTTTTTCTATTTTTAGTAACAGTGACCTTGACCTTGGCCCCACCAACCCCAATATCGAACTTGACCTGTATCTTCTGATGTTACACCTGTGTACCAAAAAAATTTCAAATCTGTCTAGCCTTTCATGAGTTATCGTCCGGAAACCGTCTTTCTATTTTTAGTAACAGTGACCTTGACCTTGGCCCCACCAGCCCCAATATCGAACTTGACCTGTATCTTCTGATGTTACACCTGTGTTATTGTCCGGAAACCATGAAAACCGACAGACCGACCGACCGACCGACAGACAGACAGACCGACCGACCGACAGACCGACCGACCGACTGACAAGCTCACTCCTATATACCCCCTCAAACTTCGTTTGTGGGGGTATAATAAAAGGTCTTCTTGAAGTTACATTTTTGTAGCCATTAATAATGTCTTTTACTTATTTTACTTTAGTTGCCTATTATAACTTTTTCAGCAGGATAATTTACTACCTGTTTAATTTACAATTTCAAAAACAAATTTAGATTGAACAATAGAAATGTGTTCGAAGGACACAGATGACCGCACTTCCCACCTATGTCACAAAAGCAAGGGCCATTATTCTGCCAATAGTCTATGAAAGTGCATCAAAATTACCACTTGCACAACAAAACAGTGGGAACATAAAAAGGTTTCCCCAACAACACAAGACCACACTCCTGCACAACATCATGCCAATGACAGTGAACAAGTTGCAATAGCTTGTTTTACAATCCTTGTAAAAAAAAATAGGTTTAAACTAAACTAAAGGCAATAAATCTACCTTGAAATAACCAATATACAACATCATCACTATATTTAAACTGTAATTATGAAGTTAAGGCCTTTTCCAATATTAAGTAACAGTCACCTTGACCTTGACCCTAAGTGCACATTATTATTTGCAGATTAACTTTCCTATAAAGTTTCATTACTCTGCCTAATATGTGACACAGATGGCACCCTACATAGGCTATTTATTAGGGATGCAAACGAATATTCAATATTCGAATATTTGATCAAACGTTTGGTATTCAAATGTCAAAATCGGTATTAGAATATTCAATGTCTTTTGGTGTCAAATAAATATAATAATAAACCTTGAGCCTACAACTGTGTTATTGTGTTTAAAGTTTGTTTGTCTTTTTTTTACAACAACTGGCCAATACTGCCAGAGGTGTAAATGTGATACACTAAACACGCGTCATATGCCATTTAGGGGCATATCGTCAGATACCATAAAAAGACCCCGTATTTTTACACTAACTGGCTTAATAAAACAAGTGACACACAAAATTCAATAAGTTTCGGTAAATTTGAATGCCTTTGCCAATCAAGGAATAAACTAGTTCCGGAGTTGGTTTGGTTTTTCCATAGTTTTATTTAGTAGAGGTCAATCCCAGAACGAGGCTGCTCGTACTACAGAAAGACCATCCATTGGCGCATAACGCCATTTGACCAGAATCCATAAGTTTACGTTGTCTACAGATATGAAGGCAGAGGAGTATAAATTGAAATAATTTGTTGTTTCTTTGTTCATAATGTATTACTTTTTGTCTTTCTGAAATGAGGAATTTCCGAGGCTCATTTGGTGAAATTCATGGTCCGCCCCGCGTAGTGGTTATGACAAAGAAGGGCTAAAATGTAACACTATTACTTTAGCGAATATAACAAAAGTTTACTACAACTTTTAAAAGATGTATTTTGGCTATCGTATATTCGTTCAAAAAAATTACCGAATATTTGAATATCAATTTAGCCATCCGTTTGCATCCCTACTATTTATCAACTAAGTCAAAAGCCATAACTATTTAAATACTGAGTACAGCAACACATACAATACCAAGTGCACATTTTGACATTCTGCTTCAAATTCCTGCAAAGTTTCATCACGATGGCTATTATTTATTGGAGATATACACGACACAAGTTTTTGTGAGGTAAAAAGGGAAGGACAGTCTGACAGAAGGATAGACAGACAAGGGCAGATTTATATGTGACACCCCCCACCCCCCTTTAGTCGGGGCATAATAACACTTACCATCACAAATTCACAAATTATCTCAACTGGTCAACCATATTATTACAAATTATAAAACAGCAACATCACGGCTTCTTTACTTGTTCAATTCTGTCTAAATCAACTTTGTTGCCTTATTTAATGATAAAACAAGGAATAAAATGTGTCAAGTCAATGATTTAATGCTGGTCTTTAAAAATCATACTTTCATCGAACAGGAAGGCATGAAGTCCAATTCCAAAAATGTCAGAGGCCTTTGTATATGCAGAAAAAACACACGAAATCATCTGTACACACAATATAACTTCATTTTTTATTGGCTGCCTTTAACACTAAAAGTTTAGGCATGAAATCCAGATACACATGAAATAACTGTAATGAGTCTGAATCACACTAGATATTATGCCCTTACCAAATGCCAGTACATTCATCGATTCTGAAATACCCATAAGTTAACTGCCCTTACCCAATGCATGTTCTGGTGTCAATTCTGATATACACATTAGATTACTGCCCTTCCCTACTGCAAGCATATGCATGGTTACAACCCTTACCCGCCTCAGTACCAGTATGAATTCCGGACACAAATAAGATAAATGCAATAAGATAAATGCCTTTACTCACTACCAGTATCTACATGAATTGTGGATACACATTAGATAACTGTCTTTACCCACTACCATTATCTATATGAATTGTGGGTACACAAATTGTAACTGCTTTTACCCACAATGAATATCTGCATGGATTGTGGGCACACACAAATTATTATAACTGGCTTTACCCACAACCAGTGTCTGCATGGATTGTGGGTACATAGAAGATAACTGCCTTTACCCACTACCAGTACCTGCATGGATTGTGGGTACATAGAAGATAACTGCCTTTACCCACTACCAGTACCTGCATGGATTGTGGGTACATATAAGATAAATGCCCTTATCCACTACCAGTATCTAAAATGATTGTGGCTACACATTAGCAAAAACTTTCTTTACCCACTCTCATATATTTATTATTACTGGGAAGCACAAGGAGGTGATGCATTCTTAAAGACATTTAATACCAGACTGATTCATTCATGATCTTCTCAGAACAACAAGGTTATGAGAGGTCAAGAGGCATGGACCGTAGAGGACATAACTATACAGTTCACATGACATCTCCCTTCGACACCAACTACCAGTCCCGCATGGAGTGTGGATAATCATAAGATAACTGTCTTTACCCACTACCAGTATTGGCATGGAGTGTGGGTACACATTATATAATTGCCTTAACCCATTACCAGTATCTGCATGGATTGTGGATACACATTAGATAACTTTCTTTACCCACTACCAGTATCTCCATGGAGTGTGGATAATTATAAGATAACTGACTTTACCCACTACCAGTACCTGCATGGAGTGTGGATAATCATAAGATAACTGCCCATACCAACAACCAGTATATGCACGGATTGTGATACACATAAGATAACTGCCTCTACCCACTACCAGTATCTCCATGGAGTGTGGATAATTATAAGATAACTGACTTTACCCACTACCAGTACCTGCATGGAGTGTGGATAATCATAAGATAACTGCCCATACCAACAACCAGTATATGCACGGATTGTGATACACATTAGATAACTTTCTTTACCCACTACCAGTATCTCCATGGAGTGTGGATAATTATAAGATAACTGACTTTACCCACTACCAGTACCTGCATGGAGTGTGGATAATCATAAGATAACTGCCCATACCAACAACCAGTATATGCACGGATTGTGATACACATAAGATAACTGCCTTTACCCACTTCCAGTATCTGCATGGATTGTGGGTAATCATAAGATAACTGTCTTTACCCACAACCAGTATCTGCACAAATTGTGATACACATAAAATAACTGCCTTTACGCACTACCAGTATCTGCATGGATTGTGGGTAATCATTAGATAACTGCCCTTACCCACAACCAGTATCTAATAGATTGTTGGCATACTTTAGATAAATGCCGTTACCCACAACCAGTATCTTATAGATTGTTGGCACACTTTCGATAAATTCCCTTAATCACAGCCAGTCTCTTATAGATTGTTGGCACACTTTAGATAAATGCACCTACCCAAAACCAGTATCTTATAGATTGTTGGCACACTTTAGATAAATGCACTTACCCAAAACCTGAGCATCTTACAGATTGTTGGCACACTTTAGATAAATGCACTTACCCAAAACCAGTATCTTATAGATTGTTGGCACACTTTAGATAAATGCACTTACCCACAACCAGTATCTTATAGATTGTTGGCACACTTTAGATAAATGCACCTACCCAAAACCAGTATCTTATAGATTGATGGCACACTTTAGATGACTGCCGTTACCCACAACCAGTATCTTATAGATTGTTGGCACACTTTAGATGACTGCCGTTACCCACAACCAGTATCTTATAGATTGTTGGCATATTTTAGATAAATGCCCTTACCCACAGTCAGTATCTTATAGATTGTTGGCACACTTTAGATAACTGCCTTTACCCACAACCAGTATCTTATAGATTGTTGGCACACTTTAGATAACTGCCTTTACCCACAACCAGTATCTTAATAGATTGTTGGCACACTTTAGATAACTGCCTTTACCCACAACCAGTATCTTATAGATTGTTGGCACACTTTAGATAAATGCACCTACCCAAAACCAGTATCTTATAGATTGATGGCACACTTTAGATAAATGCACCTACCCAAAACAAGTATCTTATAGATTGTTGGCACACTTTAGATAAATGCACCTACCCAAAACAAGTATCTTATAGATTGTTGGCATATTTTAGATAAATGCCCTTACCCACAGCCAGTATCTTATAGATTGTTGGCACATTTAGATAACTGCCTTTACCCACAACCAGTATCTTATAGATTGTTGGCACATTTAGATAACTGCCTTTACCCACAACCAGTATCTTATAGATTGTTGGCACACTTTCGATAACTGCCTTTACCCACAACCAGTATCTTATAGCTTGTTGGCATATTTTAGATAACTGCCTTTACCCATAACCAGTATCTTATAGATTGTTGGCACACTTTAGATAACTGCCTTTACCCACAACCAGTATCTTATAGATTGTTGGCACACTTTAGATAAATGCTTTACCCACAGCCAGTATCTTATAGATTGTTGGCATATTTTAGATCAATGCCCTTACCCACAACCAGTATTTTAAAGATTGTTGGTACACTTTAACAATTTCAACAAGGGAGGTAATTACAATGTGGTGACCAACAAGGGAGGTAATTACAATGTGGTGACCATTAAAAAGGAGTTCCATACGAGCATTTTATCTTTGCCCCTGGGCAAGATAAGAATATCTAGCATGGTTAAATTATTGGATGTACTTATCTGAAGTGGGAGAAAAGTTGTATCCATAATACTTCACATAATAATATATCGACAGTAAATAAATAAAAATGTTAAACATCCTGATATTATATACACGACGTGTATATAATATCAGGATGTTTAACATTTTTATTTATTTATATATCAAACGTGATATTATTCATTAATCCTATATATATATATATATATATATATATCTTTAATTCATAAAAATAAAAACAGTTTGTCACATTTCAATTCCTCCATGCTTGTTTACAATATCAGTGATACAATCACATTACATAATTTGCAGTCCAGACGACAACCTTTATATGGAACTGCAACCTATCTCTTCAAAAATCGGAGCTGCAACCTATCATTTTCTTTTTGTGCTCATATCTTTTAAAATCATTAAAATATTCGTTGCCAAATGCATATGCCTGTTATGTTTAAACAAAACTTAAGTGTTTTTTGCGATTTTCCCAAATTACAACCTCATTTTCTGCTAAATCCAAGCCAAAATGATAAATGGAACTGTAACCTACCAGTCGGATTTCGTACATTTTGGAATCATTGCAGAAGTTTTCTCGAGAACGGTTAAAGTTTCAAGGAAAACATGGATATGCTAATACACACTAGGTAGGTGGGCATATGATAGGCTATGTTAAAAATTAAAGAAACTTTTATAATTATATGTATTGCCTTGATTTTTGGCTCGAGTCGAGCGTTTTGGTGACGCCATCTTGCACTGAAACCTACCATTTGGTCACGTGGATTCCCCGCCGTGTTTAGATAAATGTCCTTACTATGTGGACTCAAGAGACAGTCACACTTTAATTGAAAATGTAACTTACACAGACCAGGGTCCCCAAGGTGCCTGCAAAGACAATTTAACAATGTATGCGGAGTAGGCAAGACAATTACTGCACTCACTGCATTCATTTTTATGTTTATGGTATCTTTCAAATCAGAGACATTTAACACTGTAGTTTATAAACGTCTTCATCCAAAATACCCATCACCTGACTCACACAGTGTGTTACAAATTACTGAATTACATAACACTGTCATTTTACATGTAACAGTTAAACAGCAAAAGTAATGATTGAATGATTTGTTTTCACTCACTGAGGCTTTAAGCAAAGTGTCATATTTAAACTAGCCTCACTAGACTACTACCAAATTGTCTTGAAGTACAAAGGACGGCTTAGCATAACAGGACACTGATCAACTTTCATGATTTATCTAAATAAGATGGGGGACCTTAACTGATGGCAGCATTTTTTCTGAAACATTCAACATAAGGAGCCGCAGCGTTCTAAGGCCAAGGCTAAGTGAATCTGACGGGGAAGATCTAGTTAATCAAATCAATAAACCTCAAGAATATTGTACTATTGTCAGTTGATCTAAAACAATGTGAACTTACAAACATCATTATATCCATGTCAGGATAATTCTGCCAATGGTTTATGTTCTACAGAAATAGTATGGGACAATGTCCTGTAATACATAATGTTACATCCTGTTCATAGTATCCACCAATAGATATAGACTTGAATTGTTGCTTTTAAGTAAACAAGAGAGTATATAACCCCCTTCTATTCTTACATTACAAGATCTCCATTTACACCCGAATCCTGTGTAATGAATAATATTCAATGATTTTTCGAGTCTGTGCATGGACTTATGCCAACATTTCAGTTTCTATGTACAGCTATCCACCTTTTCTAGCACTCCTTAAAAAGCCCATTAGGCCTATATAAATAAATTGCTAGATTTTCATCCTTTTTTTTTAAATAGGGACGGGGTGACATTTTTTTTTTTTTTTTTTTTCCTAGCTGACTGTTACACTGTTGAATATGTGTTCATTCTCTTTGGTATAACATAAGGGGACCATATATACATGTGTTTCTATACGAACCACAAACATGATCGTAGCAATTCTCCTTTTTTTTTAAATGTGAATGTTTTACATCGACATCCACTGGCATGAATAAACACCATTCCCAGACAGTACTGGCCCCAATTTCTCGAAACTTCTTAAGTCCCTTATAACAGGATTAAGCTAATCTGACTATTTTTGTTGTTCTATAAAATGTGTTATATTTACTTCTTCAAGAATTTCTAAAAATTATATAGGAATAATTTTGTATGATTATCAGAATAAACCATTTTTCATTTATCAAAATCCATTTTTAGTATGTATTTCGGCTAATTGAAATAAGTGACTTAAGCCTGTTAAGCTTAAGAAGTTTCGAGAAATTGGGGCCTGGACTAATACGCAACTATGTTCAACATTCATATTTGAGTTAATAAAATTTAAGGGCGCAAAAAAGAAGGGGTGGGAGGGGATGAAAATCTAGCAACTAATTTATCTATAGTCACTGTAACACTACATACCAAAAAGGTGGGTTTCTTTCTTAAACTTGTTTAATGTAACAACTGCGAGTCAACTCCTTTTTCAAAGCACGCTATGATTGTCTTCCAATCACTTTTACTGTTTTTTTTCTTGGAATGCCCACATGATAATAAATAACAGAATTCATTTCCTGAATTAATCCAAACCATGTCGGAGTAATATAAAATGTTGCTTCCTTATACATGTGTATGTGAACCAATTCAAAATTAAGAGCATTTTTTTCTTATTAAGAACTTACTATTATAACAACATTTCATAACTTTCAATCTAGCACACCCTATTGTTGTTATATTTTTCATCAGGATTTTACCCAGCAAGTGCAAACAAGTTTATAAATAATACACCCATCTTGTTTGAAAACCCATAAGGAAGAACAATCAAAGAAGATCAAAGACTCTAGTCATCATTAAAAAGTTCTTGAAAGGTGAGTACATATCACTATTTTTAATTGCATTTCTGCCACAACAGAAGATTCTTGCACTGTTTGTCCTTTTGGGAAGCCATGAAGTATGTAAATTTAACATGTGAAAGTCACCGATGTTTCTTTTAATCTTACAGGGTAAACAAATCCAGCAGAATTCGAATAGGAAATATATGCAAAAATTGTGAAAGATAAATGTCTCCTAAGTGATGCGATAAATCAGTAGGTAAGATTCAATGAGTTTTAAACAACAATATCAATTTCTATGCAAGTTTTTGACAATTTTCATCTTTCTTGGTGTGTAGTCCCTTTAAAGCCATCATCTTTAGAAAGGTATATCTTCTGAAAGGTATTTATATTGTTAGAAAGGAGGTATCTCAATTAGTGTATTAACAAGTGTTTGTTCAACACAAAGAATACCTGTCAGTAGAGAAATGCTACAAATTACAGGTGGAAGTCAGAGACTGGGACTGTCAAAATTTATCTCCGGAAAATACATATGCAATACTAACCATAAAACTATACTTAACATTCCTGACTAAAACAGTTACTTACAAAGTACATCAAAATGTCATGAGTTCAGAAGAGTCACAAACATTATTGTATAATAAATTAGCCAAAAAGGGTTAAACAATCGTTGTTTTACAGCCGTTGCAAGCTTATGGCATGAGCTTATATCTGACAGTCACTGCATATTGCTTCACATCTTACACTGTCATAACAAGATTTCAAAACAAGATTGTTCATCAAGTATGTGATTGGCTTGTCCTACATCTGACAGTAATGCAAGGTTTGACTGGATTGTCCCACATCTGACATTCATGCAAGGTTTGATGGCATAGTCCCACATCTGACAGTCATGCAAGGTTTGGCTGGATTGTCCCAACATCTGACAGTCATGAAAGGTTTGACTGGATTGTCCAACATCTGACAGGCATGCAAGGTTTGACTAGATTGTCCTACATCTGACAGTCATGAAAGGTTTGACTGGATTGTCCCAACATCTGACAGTCATGGAAGGTTTGGCTGGATTGTCCCAACAGCTGACAGTAATGGAAGGTTTGACTGGATTGTCCCAACATCTGACAGCCATGCAAGGTTTGGCTGGATTGTCCTACATCTGGCGGCTGGATTGTCCAACATCTGACAGTCATGCAATGTTTGTCTGGATTGTCCTACATCTGACAGTCATGCAAGGTTTGGCTGGATTTCCCAATATCTGACAGCCATGCAAGGTTTGGCTGGATTGTCCAACATCTGACAGCCATGCAAGGGTGGCTGGATTGTCCTACATCTGACAGCCATGCAAGGTTTGGCTGGATTGTCCCACACCTGACAGCCATGCAAGGTTTGGTTGGATTGCCCAACATCTGACAGCCATGCAAGGTTTGGCTGGATTGCCCAATATCTGACAGTCATGCAAGGTTTGGCTGGATTGTCCAACAGCTGACAGTCATGCAAGGGTGGTTGGATTGTCCTACATCTGACAGCCATGCAAGGTTTGACTGGATTGCCCAATATCTGACAGTCATGCAAGGTTTGGCTGGATTGTCCAACATCTGACAGCCATGCAAGGTTTGGCTGGATTGTCCTACATCTGACAGCCATGCAAGGTTTGGCTGGATTGTCCCACACCTGACAGTCATGCAAGGTTTGGCTGGATTGTCCAACATCTGACAGTCAGTCAAGGTTTGGCTGGATTGTCCAACATCTGACAGTCATGCAAGGGTGGTTGGATTGTCCTACATCTGACAGCCATGCAAGGTTTGGCTGGATTGTCCAACATCTGACAGTCAGTCAAGGTTTGGCTGGATTGTCCAACATTTGACAGTCATGCAAGGTTTGGCTGGATTGTCCTACATCTGACAGCCATGCAAGGTTTGGCTGGATTGTCCAACATCTGACAGTCATGCAAGGTTTGGCTGGATTGTCCAACATCTGACAGCCATGCAAGGTTTGGCTGGATTGTCCTAAATCTGACAGTCATGCAAGGTTTGGCTGGATTGCCTAATATCCGACTGTCATGCAAGGGTGGTTGGATTGTCCCAACATCTGACAGTCATGCAAGGTTTGGCTAGATTGTCCTACATCTGACAGCCATGCAAGGGTGGTTGGATTGTCCCACATCTGACAGCCATGCAAGGTTTGGCTGGATTGTCCCACATCTGACAGTCATGCAAGGGTGGTTGGATTGTCCCACGCCTGACAGCCATGCAAGGTTTGGCTGGATTGTCCCACATCTGACAGTCATGCAAGGGTGGTTGGATTGTCCCACACCTGACAGCCATGCAAGGTTTGGCTGGATTGTCCAACATCTGACAGCCATGCAAGGTTTGGCTGGATTGTCCAACAGCTGACAGTCATGCAAGGGTGGTTGGATTGTCCAACATCTGACAGTCATGCAAGGTTTGGCTAGATTGTCCCACATCTGACAGTCAGTCAAGGTTTGGCTGGCTTGTCCCACATCTGACAGTCATGCAAGGTTTGGCTGGATTGTCCAACAGCTGACAGTCATGCAAGGGTGGTTGGATTGTCCTACATCTGACAGCCATGCAAGGTTTGGCTGGATTGCCCAATATCTGACAGTCATGCAAGGTTTGGCTGGATTGTCCAACATCTGACAGTCATGCAAGGTTTGGCTGGATTGTCCTACATCTGAAAGCCATGCAAGGTTTGGCTGGATTGTCCCACATCTGACAGTCATGCAAGGTTTGACTGGATTGTCCAACATCTGACAGTCAGTCAAGGTTTGGCTGGATTGTCCTACATCTGACAGCCATGCAAGGTTTGGCTGGATTGCCCAATATCTGACAGTCATGCAAGGTTTGGCTGGATTGTCCAACATCTGACAGTCAGTCAAGGTTTGGCTGGATTGTCCAACATCTGACAGTCATGCAAGGTTTGGCTGGATTGTCCTACATCTGACAGCCATGCAAGGTTTGGCTGGATTGTCCAACATCTGACAGTCATGCAAGGTTTGGCTGGATTGTCCAACATCTGACAGCCATGCAAGGTTTGGCTGGATTGTCCTACATCTGACAGTCATGCAAGGTTTGGCTGGATTGCCTAATATCTGACTGCCATGCAAGGGTGGTTGGATTGTCCCAATATTTGACAGTCATGCAAGGTTTGGCTGGATTGTCCCACATCTGACAGCCATGCAAGGGTGGTTGGATTGTCCCACATCTGACAGTCATGCAAGGGTGGTTGGATTGTCCCACATCTGACAGCCATGCAAGGTTTGGCTGGATTGTCCCACATCTGACAGTCATGCAAGGTTTGGCTGGATTGTCCAACATCTGACAGCCATGCAAGGTTTGGCTGGATTGTCCAACAGCTGACAGTCATGCAAGGATGGTTGGATTGTCCAACATCTCACAGTCATGCAAGGTTTGGCTGGATTGTCCCACATCTGACAGTCAGTCAAGGTTTGGCTGGCTTGTCTCACATCTGACAGTCATGCAAGGTTTGGCTGGATTGCCCCACATCTGACAGTCAGTCAAGGTTTGGCTGGATTGTCCCACATCTAACAGTTATGCAAGGTTTGGCAGGATTGTCCCACATCTGACAGCCATGCAAGGGTGGTTGGATTGTCCCACATCTGACAGTCATGCAAGGTTTGGCTGGATTGTCCCACATCTGACTGTCATGCAAAATCTGGCATAGTCCCACATCTGACAGGCATGCAAGGTTTGACAGGATAGTCATACATCTGATAATATTGCAAGGTTTGTCTGGATTGTCCTACATCTGACAGTTGGCCAATCAAAATTTGACTGGATTGTCAAACATCTGACAGTCATGCAAAGTTTGCCTGGATTGTCCTACATCTGACAGTCAGTCAAGCAAAGTTTAACTGAATTGTCCAACATCTGACATTCATGCAAAATTTGATTGGATAGTCTCAGATCTGACAGTCCTGCAATGTTTGACTGGAGAGTCCCACATCTGACAGTAATGCAAGGCTTGATTGGAAAGTCATATATCTGACAGTCATGCAAGGTTTGCTTGGATAATTCCCCATCTGACAGTCCTTGCATGTTTCTGTCTGGATTGCTTTTCATCTAAGTCTTTGCAAGCGTTTGACTAGATAGCCCTTCGCACATGTTACAGTTTGTGTCTGATAGATTGGCTTTGAATTAACAACCATAGCAATTTTTAACTGGACTTACATACATGTTTTAGTCACTGAAATGTTTGAACTGGACTGTCCTTCACATTTCAGCATTGCAAGGTTTTAGGTAAACTGCCCTTAATGTTTCAGATATTGCAATGTTTGAGATGGAGTTCCCTTCATGCAAAGTTTTAGCTGATCTGCTGTAAATGTTTCAGTCATTGCAAGTGCAACATTACTGTCCTTCATATTTTATTGCAAAGTTTTAAGCTTGACAGACCTTCATGTTTCAGTTGTTGCAAGGTTTTAGCTGGACTGCCCTTCATTTTTTAGTTATTGCAAGGTCTTAGCTGGACTGCCCTTCCTTTTTCAGTTAATGCAAGGTTTTATCTGGACTGCCCTTCATGTTTCAGTCATTGCATGGTGTAAACTGGACTGCCTTTCATGTTTCAGTCATTGCAAAGTTCTAACTGGACTGCCCTTCATGATTCAGTCATTGCAAGATTCTTACTGGACTGCCCTTCATGATTCAGTCATTGCAAAGTTCTTACTGGACTGCACTTCATGATTCAGTCATTGCAAAGTTCTTACTGGACTGCCCTTCATGATTCAGTAATTGCAAGGTTTTAACTGGACTGCCCTTCATGTTTCAGTCATTGCAAAGTTCTAACTGGACTGCACTTCATGATTCAGTCATTGCAAAGTTCTAACTGGACTGCCCTTCATGATTCAGTCATTGCAAAGTTCTAACTGGACTGCCCTTCATGATTCAGTCATTGCAAAGTTCTAACTGGACTGCCCTTCATGATTCAGTCATTGCAAGGTTTTAACTGGACTCTTCCCTTCATGATTCAGTCATTGCAAAGTTCTAACTGGACTGCCCTTCATGATTCAGTCATTGCAAGGTTTTAACTGGACTGCCCTTCATGATTCAGTCATTGCAAAGTTCTAACTGGACTGCCCTTCATGATTCAGTCATCGCAAGGTTGTAACTGGACTGCCCTTCATGATTCAGTCATCGCAAGGTTGTAACTGGACTGCCCTTCATGATTCAGTCATTGCAAAGTTCTAACTGGACTGCACTTCATGATTCAGTCATTGCAAAGTTCTAACTGGACTGCCCTTCATGATTCAGTCATTGCAAGGTTTTAACTGGACTGCACTTCATGATTCAGTCATTGCAAGGTTTTAACTGGACTGCACTTCATGATTCAGTCATTGCAAGGTTGTAACTGGACTGCCCTTCATGATTCAGTCATTGCAAAGTTCTAAACTGGACTGCCCTTCATGATTCAGTCATTGCAAAGTTCTAACTGGACTGCCCTTCATGATTCAGTCATTGCAAGGTTTTAACTGGACTGCACTTCATGATTCAGTCATTGCAAAGTTCTAACTGGACTGCACTTCATGATTCAGTCATTGCAAAGTTCTAACTGGACTGCACTTCATATTTCAGTCATCGCAAGGTTGTAACTGGACTGCCCATTCATGTTTTTAATCTTGTCACTGTAGAAAGCAAGGAATGTGACAAAGGATCAGGAATTTTTGTACTTTTAGTCGGTGCTTTAGAAAGAGTTATAAAGTCAGTTTTATAAAGTCAGTTTTATAACTGCCAGGAAATGCTGACTGAAATTTAAAAAACATTTTCAAAAGCAAGTTACTTACCCCAAAAAGTATTTACTACCTTTGCAGGATGGCACTCTCTATTTTGCAGGAAAGTTCTTTGGGTTTTTTATCTAGTTATTTTTTTTTAATACCTGATAGAAATAAAACTGGAAGGTTCATAAAGGCTTATCTAAAGGCTATATATAATGGTTCCCTTTTTTTTGGGGGGGGGGGAAATGGGGCAAGTTTGCAGTGCCCCCCCCCCCCCAAAAAAGGGAACCATTGTGGTGTTTTCACACATATGTTAAAACAAACTGTTAACCCTGAATACTGCAAAAAATAGATAAGGACTGTATAAAAGCGTCGCTTTGGCAATTTTTGATAATTTTTTTACCTGTTTTTGTTGCTTTTTCAAAGTGGCCTCATTCTGAACCAGATACATATGTTGCCTACATTTAAAAAAATTTGCAGGAAAGTTGGTCAATCATTAAAGCCTAATACTCAAACGATTAAGACATTTCTACTTTTTACTGCTTTATGTACCTAATTAAGTTTCTCTGATAACTGATTATGATGTAGACTGATTTGATCATCAAACCACAGTTAACTTTCTCAAAATAGCAGAATAGCTTTAACAATTGAGCAAAAAATAGGTACATTTACACCACTAAATATGAAACAAATTAACAGAAGGTGATGATTATCCTACATAAAACAATAACAAGAGCCAAGCATGCTATCTTGACTGTTTCAGAAATTCTTGGATCGGCAGTCTGATCTTGAGGAACATTTTTATATATTTTGGAATGCCATTTCCCCCTCAAACAGAGAAATCCAGGTGGGATGGCTGTAGGAAAGTGTATAAACATTACAGATACACATCTTTATAATTGAAAGATGCACACACAAAACACTACCTCTACATCATTTGCTACAGAAACATACAGTCATTAATTATAAGCTTTATTTCTGGGATCTTAGACAATCAAAGGGAAGTAACCATAAAACTTCTTGAAGTGGACTTGCAGGAGAGGTCAGTTAGGGTCAAGGTTACTTCCAACAAAGGTTATAGACACATGCATGTAACTTAATATTAATTAAGATGTTTTACTTAGACATACTGATTATCAGTTTATATCAATAATTTCTATTTAACATCATAACACTATATATTTCCAATCAATTACAATACAGTGAAACTACAATTAAGTAAAGCCTGACATGCTAGAGTGGCCCTAAGAACATTAATAAACAAGAGGGCCATGATGGCCCTGTATCGCTCACCTGTAGCTTTGCTAAATAAAGTGAACATTCTGACCTATTATAAAGATCCAATGAAAAGTATGGCCCCTAGAGGCCACTCTTTTATTTGTCCCACTGACCTAGTTTTTTACCCCACATGACCCTATCAGTAGGCAATGCTTCAAACCAAATATTTAAGACCTAGTCCTTGTGGCTTCAGACAAGAAAATTTTAAAGTTTTTTCCTATATAAGCCTATGTAAAACTTGTGACACCCAGGGTGAGGCCTCTTTTCACCACAGGTGCACAAATTGAACAATCTTGGTAGCGGACCACTAGGTTATGCCACATATAAAATGCCAATGTCTTGTTGGTTTAGACAAGAAGTTTTTTGTTCTATATAAGCCTATGCAAAACTTGTGACTCCCCCAGGATAGGGCCTCTTCTCCCCAGGGGCATAAATTGAACAATCTTGGTAGAGGACCACTTGGTTATGATACATACCAAATATTGAATGCGTAGGCCTTGCATTTTCAGACAAGAAGATTTTTAAACACTTTCCTTATATAAGCCTATGTAAAACTTGTGACCCCCTAGGTGGGGCCTCTTATCACTTCAGGGGCATAATTTGAATAATCTCGGTAGAGAACCACAAGGTAAAGCTACATACCATATATCAAATGCCTAGGCCTTGTGGTTTTAGACAAGATTTTAAGTTTTCACTAAATAAGCCTATGTAAAACTTGCGACCCCCGGGCAGGGCCTCTTATCACTCCAGAGGCATAATTAGAACAATCTTGGTAGATGTCCATAAAGTAATTATACATGCCAAATATCAAAGCCCTAGGACTTCTAGTTTTGGAGAAGATTTGTTAAGTTTTCCATATCTAAGTCTATGTAAACCACGTGACCCGGGGCGGGGTCATTTTTGACCCCAGGGGCATAATTTGAACAATCTTGGTAGAGGTCCATTAGGTGATGCTACATATCAAATATCAAAGCTCTAGGCCTTGTGGTTTTGGAGGAGAATTTTTTTTAAGTTTTTCTTACCGGTTACCATGGCAACCAGAGTTTCGCATGGAATCCATGTCTTTGAACAACTTTGGTAGAGCTTCATGCAAGGAACATCCCTGACCAAGTTCCATTGAGATTAGGCTAAAATTGTGACCTCTATTGTGTTCACAAGGTTTTTCTACTAATTGACCTAGTGACCTAGTTATTGACCGTGAATGACCCAATATCAAACTTGACCTACATTTTATAGAGATGATCATTCTGACCAAGTTGCATTGAGATTAGGCTAAAATTGTGACCTCTATTGTGTTCACAAGGTTTTTCTACTAATTGACCTAGTGACCTAGTTATTGACCGCGGATGACCCAATATCGAACTTGACCTAAATTTTATAGAGATGATCATTCTGACCAAGTTGCATTGAGATTAGGCTAAAATTGTGACCTCTAATGTGTTCACAAGGTATTTCTACTAATTGACCTACTGACCTAGTTTTTGACCCCAGATGACCCAATATCGAACTTGACCTAGATTTCATAGAGATGATCAGTCTGACCAAGTTTCATAAAGATTAGGTCAAAATTGTGACCTCTGTTGTGTTCACAAGGTTTTTCTAATAATTGACCTAGTGACCTAGTTATTGACTGCGGATGACCCAATATCGAACTTGACCTAGATTTTATAGAGATGATTATTCTGACCAACTTGCATTGAGATTAGGCTAAAATTGTGACCTCTATTGTGTTCACAAGGTTTTTGTACTAATTGACCTAGTGACCTAGTTGTTGACCGCAGATGACCCAATATCGAACTTGACCTACATTTTATAGAGATGATCATTCTGACCAAGTTGCATTGAGATTAGGCTAAAATTGTGACCTCTATTGTGTTCACAAGGTTTTTCTACTAATTGACCTAGTGACCTAGTTTTTGACCTGGGTTGACCCAATATGGAACTTGACCTAGCTTATGTTAAGATGATCATTCTGACCAAGTTTCATTAAGATAAGGCTAAAATTGTGACCTCTATTTTGTTCACAAGGTTTTTCTAATAATTGACCTAGTGACCTAGTTATTGACTGCGTATGACCCAATATCGAACTTGACCCAGATTTTATAGAGATGATCATTCTGACCAAGTTGCATTAAGATTAGCCTAAAATTGTGACCTCTATTGTGTTCACAAGGTTTTTGTACTAATTGACCTAGTTACCTAGTTATTGACCGCGGATGACCCAATATCGAACTTGACCTAGATTTTATAGAGATGATCATTCTGACCAAGTTGCATTGAGATTAG
Organism: Mya arenaria; assembly: GCF_026914265.1. NCBI lineage: Eukaryota > Metazoa > Mollusca > Bivalvia > Myida > Myidae > Mya > Mya arenaria. The sequence goes on from NC_069123.1 coordinate 50,275,752, forward strand.
GCTAAAATTGTGACCTCTAATGTGTTCACAAGGTTTTTGTACTAATTGACCTAGTGACCTAGTTATTGACCGTGAATGACCCAATATCAAAGTTGACCTACATTTTACAGCGATGATCATTCTGACCAATTTGCATTGAGATTAGGCTAAAATTGTGACCTCTATTGTGTTCACAAGGTTTTTCTACTAATTGACCTAGTGACCTAGTTATTGACTGCGGATGACCCAATATCGAACTTGACCTAAATTTTATAGAGATGATCATTCTGACCAAGTTGCATTGAGATTAGGCTAAAATTGTGACCTCTAATGTGTTCACAAGGTATTTCTACTAATTGACCTACTGACCTAGTTTTTGACCCCAGATGACCCAATATCGAACTTGACCTAGATTTCATAGAGATGATCAGTCTGACCAAGTTTCATAAAGATTAGGTCAAAATTGTGACCTCTGTTGTGTTCACAAGGTTTTTCTAATAATTGACCTAGTGACCTAGTTATTGACTGCGGATGACCCAATATCGAACTTGACCTAGATTTTATAGAGATGATTATTCTGACCAACTTGCATTGAGATTAGGCTAAAATTGTGACCTCTATTGTGTTCACAAGGTTTTTGTACTAATTGACCTAGTGACCTAGTTGTTGACCGCGGATGACCCAATATAACACTTGACCTACATTTTATAGAGATGATCATTCTGACCAAGTTGCATTGAGATTAGGCTAAAATTGTGACCTCTATTGTGTTCACAAGGTTTTTCTACTAATTGACCTAGTGACCTAATTATTGACCACGGATGACCCAATATCGAACTTGACCTAGATTTTATAGAGATGACCATTCTGACCATGTTGCATTGAGATTAGGCTAAAATTGTGACCTCTATTGTGTTCACAAGGTTTTTCTACTAATTGACCTAGTGACCTAGTTTTTGACCCCAGATGACCCAATATCGAACTTGACCTAGATTTTATAGAGATGATCAGTCTGACCAAGTTTCATAAAGATTAGGTCAAAATTGTGACCTATATTGTGTTCACAAGCAATTGTGAACGGACGGACGGACGGACGGACGACGGACGAAGAGTGATCACAAAAGCTCACCTTGTCACTACGTGACAGGTGAGCTAAAAATGACTGCTAAAAGCAATGATGAATCAGTGATAACATTTGGAAACCAAAACCTACTTTTCAGGATAATTTATGGGAGGCATTGATTGTTCTGATGTGTTATTTTCATGCACTGTTGTTCTTACAAAAATGATCAGAGCAATAAATGAATGTTTTATTAATGTCAAGCTATATATGTTTCAATTAAATGTACTGGCAACATGGTTTTTGCATCAAGGGATAAATAACTGAAGACTTTCACAACGCTGTTTAAATAATTATTCTCCAGTCTATAAACATCGCTGATTTTAAATGACATCAAAATTACATAATTTTCTTAATCGCTCTCTGACATTTACTGTACATATTCTATAAATGACAGCAGAATATATTTAAGCCATGTAAATTGATGTTTTACAACCCAGATACCATTCTTTTTTAAGGGCGAAAAAAAGAAAAATGTCACATTAGTAATGTCTCTACAAAATGTCATTTAATTACTTCCAAGACTTATCTCCACCTATTACCACTTGGACTTTCAGGAATCATATTAGTTGAAATCATTTTTAACCAATTGAATGGCAGTGTTTTCAAACCATTTAACTTTTAAATTCCATATTGATCAACGTTTTACGTGCCATACTTATTGGTTGAATGGCTGATATATTGGCCGTTTACATTAAATTTAAAGCGAAATAGTTTTTCTGATTGTTTTATGACGCAAGTGTCTAACTTCCAAAACGGTGCTGTACAAAGTACATGGGTATTTGCCTTAACAGGGTTCTGCTTAATAGAATACACAATCTATCTTTTTTAAACTGACTTTCAATACTATGAATGAGCTTACAAATTACAAGAGCTTTGCATTTGGATGTCAATGCTTACTCAAGTCTGTTACTCAAGAATCACAGGTCAACATCTACTTTGGACTGATAAGTTATGATTAAACAACAAAAATGGTATTGTTAGTCTTCACATTCGTACTCAGGTATGGGAGTTGACATTGACAGCAATGCCAACGTGATTGTCATACATGAAAGAAATGCACTTGGAAGATTTTTTTGAAAGACAACAACAAACAACAAGAACACAATCTTAAATGTAGTATAGTAAGTTTTAATCTATCATTAAATTCAAAGACAAATTCGTTCAGCTTAATAAACAAAGAAGAATATATGTCAAAAACTAGACATGTTGAAATGTCAAAACATAGTTCCTGCATGTATTGATATGGCTCCATTTTCTGATAGGTACATATTTCATCCAAAGGGTTCCAGAAAAATCAAGAATCCCGAGCTGCACGCAGTGGCATCACAAGCTTCGATGTAGCAACACAGTGGCAAGGCCAGTGCATGCATTGGGATCACATAGAACGCCAAGTGACAGCACACACTTTGAGCATGCCCAAAACAAACACCATAGCTCGGCATTCTGATAAGAGCATAGTGGGATTGCTGTGAGGTCACCGTAGCAGCACAATAAGGTCTCCTACAATGCCACAGGATCGTAGCAGGCGTGCACAGAGGTTGCTGAGCGAATGCAATGGTTATCGGTGGCGCTTGCCTGGCGATAGTGTATAGAAAATATACATGTGCAAATAAACATTCATTCCACGATGACTGATGTGCAACAGCAAGAAGGGCTACAGCTTGCCTTTATGCTGGTCCAGCAGATTCAGGATGATGCAGACGCTTTGGATCTCATTCTGAGACGACGACGGAGGAGGGCCCCAAGGCATAAGAGGCTTTGGGTTCGAACATGAACGAAGGCAGCATGGTCTCAGACCGTTTGAGAGCAAATGGAAGAATGGAGAACTGATGTAGTTATCGTTTTTAGTAGGCATTGCAAAATGTGACAACTTGATGCATGCAGTGGAAGCGCTGTAAGAGAGAGAACAGACTATCCCCAACTAGAACTCAGTAGAACACCATGGAGCTCTGTATAAACACCAAGGGTGCCGTGAAACCCTGTGACATCGCCATTTTCATGAAAAATATATAATTTTCCAGCAATCTCTCGGCGCTCTTGGAAATTTAACAACGCCGTGCAATCTCAGTGGCAACGCGGCTAGGTGTTACAGGGGCATTATGTAGTCTTGATGAAAATTAAACATTTAACTAGCTGCTGTTGGCTTGAACATTTAATTTCCATAACAGTTTCCAAATTAGCATACCGGTAAGTAGCAGACTAATATGTTATTTGTATGTCATGCAATGAAAATGACAGCTTTAAAGGGGACCTCTGACCCTGAATTGTCATTACCACTGAAATAAAAGATTAAAAGTTGCCACTATTTCAGTCTGGTTTAAAAGATCAGTGAAAACCAACACCAATTACCTTAACTGGCTTAAGTCTTTTGGATTGCTAATGTTTCTAGAGTTAAAGAATATATTCAATTAGACTGACAGGTAAGGGTGCATTATACCTCCTTACAGGAGGACGTAATCAGTATTCAGAAATATACAATGGTTAAACAATCATACACATATCAAATGGCAATTGCATTGTCAGCATGGAGTTTTTTATGTTTTGGAAGATTTCTATCATTATGGTTTGTATTGAAAGTATATTCACTTTGATCTGTAAAACTTCTTCTATTGAATTCAGGTAATAAATCAAAAAAGGAATGTGACAATAACCAACCTAACTGTTCCCAATCATATAAATTTGTATAGTGCATTGAAATGTTTTGTTCGTTCTTACTATCTTTAATAATGAGTTTCTCTTCCAACAAATTAAACTGATTCCTTTTTTTTTATTAAATCTTCTTTAATGATAATTAAAACAAGAGCCATCACAGCATGTGCTAAGGGCCCCAAAATGATATCATATTTGACAAAGGCATTTTAATTCTTGAAGTGTATAACTATGCAAAGATGGGCTATGAATGTAAATTGTAAAAATGTTGCTACAACTTACAAGATCACAAACATTTTCTGCAAAATATTTTAATTTTGATTAAGTTATATATGTGTTATATAAGTTCTTCACAATAAACTTACCATGAGGATATTAACCAAGTGAGAAGATGGGATGGTCATCTACATACAAGTATGTTTAAAGGTGTGGCTCAAAGAATTTGAGTTCTTGCACCATGTAAAAAAAAAATCCATTGCCATCTGTTCCAAGTGAAAGTCAATATAAGTTTATTTTAAAATCATGCCCAAAGTTTATTAAAATTAAGATATGATTAATACTAAGTGAGGTAACTTTTGGACATATGAATCACAGAATTATGGTTCTTCAATCTTCAAATGGGTACAAATATATACTGCTATCAACCAATTTCCAAATGTCATTTTCTCCCATAAACAATTGTCATCAAACATCATTGTTTGTCAAGGGAGGGAACAATGGAACAATGGGACAGAGTGATGGTTTTTGAAATGTGTGCAAGTCGATAGAGCACTTAACCATGCTTTCAATAATTCACTTAAGCATATTTTCTCATGGGAAGCAATTTGGTATTAATGGGCAAATGAGTTATGATACCTGTACAACAAATAAGCTCACATTGCCATAATATTGATGATTAAAGTCTCATTCACTTAAAAAACTTGTCAAGTTCAAATAAAAAGTAAATTAATTTGCTAAAATACTTCAAGGCAATTTGGGATCAATGAGTTAAGGTTCTTGAAATGTGTATGTGTTAAACATATCGTTGCAATTAGTGAATGCTCATTGACTGAGAATTTTCACTGATTTCAGATATTGAATGCTCATTGACAAGAGCTCTGACCGAAAGCTTTCATTGCAGTTATTGAGTGTCTATTGACCAACAGCTTTCCCTGCAGTTATTGAGTGTCTATTGACCAACAGCTTTCACTGTAGTTATTGAGTGTCTATCAACCAACAGCTTTCACTGCAGTTATTGAGTGTCTATTGACCAACAGCTTTCATTGCATTTATTCAGTGACTATTGACCAACAGCTTTCACTGTAATTATTGAGTGTCTATTGACCAACAGCTTTCACTGCAGTTATTGAGTGTCTATTGACCAACAGCTTTCATTGCATTTATTCAGTGACTATTGACCAACAGCTTTCACTGTAATTATTGAGTGTCTATTGACCAACAGCTTTCACTGCAGTTATTGAGTGTCTATTGACCAACACCTTTCATTGCAGTTATTGACCAACAGCTTTCACCGCAGTTATTGAGTGTATACTGACCAACAGCTTTCACTGCAGTTATTGAGTGTCTATTGACAACAGTTTTCACTGCAGTTATTGAGTGTCTATTGAAAACAGTTTTCACTGCAGTTATTGAGTGTCTATTGACAACAGTTTTCACTGCAGTTATTGAGTGTCTATTGACCAACAGCTTTCACCACAGTTATTGAGTGTCTATTGACCAACAGCTTTCACCGCAGTTATTGAGTGTATATTGACCAACAGCTTTCACTGCAGTTATTGAGTGTCTATTGACAACAGTTTTCCCTGCAGTTATTGAGTGTCTATTGACCAACAGCTTTCCCTGCAGTTATTAAGTGTCTGTTGACCAACAGTTTCCCTGCAGTTATTGAGTGTCTATTGACCAACAGCTTTCCCTGCAGTTATTGAGTGTCTATTGACAAACAGCTTTTATTGAAGTTATTGAGTGTCTATTGACCAACAGCTTTCACTGCAGTTATTGAGTGTATATTGACCTACAGTTTTCACTGCAGTTATTGAGTGTCTATTGACCAACAGCTTTCCCTGCAGTTATTGAGTGTCTATTGACAAACAGCTTTTATTGAAGTTATTGAATGTTTATTGACAAACAGCTTTTATTGCAGTTATTGAGTGTCTATTGACCAACAGCTTTCATTGCAGTTATTAAATGTCTATTGACCAACAGCTTTCACTGCAGTTATTGGGTGTCTATTGACCAACAGCTTTCACTGCAGTTATTGATTGTTTATTGACCAACAGCTTTCACTGCAGTTATTGGGTGTCTATTGACCAACAGCTTTCACTGCAGTTATTGAGTGTCTATTGACCAACAGCTTTCACTGCAGTTATTGAGTGTCTGTTGACCAACACCTTTCACTGCAGTTATTGACCAACAGCTTTCACCGCAGTTATTGAGTGTCTATTGACCAACAGCTTTCACTGCAGTTATTGAGTGTCTATTGACCAACAACTTTCACTGCAGTTATTGAGTGTCTATTGACTAACAACTTTCACTGCAGTTAAACAGCTTTCACTGCAGTTATTGAGTGTCTATTGACCAACAACTTTCACTGCAGTTATTGAGTGTCTATTGACTAACAACTTTCACTGCAGTTATTGAGTGTCTATTGACTAACAACTTTCACTGCAGTTATTGATTGTCTATTGACCAACATCTTTCAATGCAGTTATTGAGTGTCTATTGACCAACAGCTTTCACTGCAGTTATTGAGTGTCTATTGACCTACAGTTTTCACTGCAGTTATTGAGTGTCTATTGACTAACAGCTTTCACTGCAGTTCTTGTTTGTCTATTGACCAACAGCTTTTACTGCAGTAATTGAGTGTCTTTTGACCAACAGCTTCCACTGCAGTTATTGACCAACAGCTTTCACTGCAGTAATTGATTGTTTATTGACCAACAGATTTTATTGCAGTTATTGATTGTTTATTGACCAACAGCTTTAATTGCAGTTATTGAGTGTCTTTTGACCAACACCTTTCATTGCAGTTATTGAATGCTCACTGACCAAGGCCTTTTATTGCAGTTATTGAACGCTCATTAACCAAGGACTATTATTGCAGTTATTGAACGCTCATTGACCAAGGCCTTTTATTGCAGTTATTGAACGCTCATTAACCAAGGACTATTATTGCAGTTATTGAACGCTCATTGACCAAGGCCTTTTATTGCAGTTATTGAAAGCAAATTGAACAAATGCTCATTGGAAATATTGAGCTCACTGCAGTTATTGAGCACTCATTGACCAAGAGCTTTTTTGATGTTATTAAATGCTCATCAACCAGAAGTTATTTTGCAGTTATTGAATGTCCCATGCTCAAGACCTTCATTGCAGTAATTGAATGGTAACTGATCAAGACATTGCATTGCAATTATAATGACCAACATGATTCTTGCACCATGAAAATTTCTTTTAAAAACTTGAAATATTAAAATTAAAGAACATTCAAGTTCAACAGAAAGGATTATTTTCAAATTAATTGAATGTGATTTCAATTGGCATCTCATACATTTGATATACGACTACATTCCATCTAAGAAAAAAATGAAGAAATTCTAGAAATAAGAAGGCTGGGGTGGTCTTGGTAGCCACCTCTTACCCAAGATGTCCTGAATTTGATTCCAGGCTCTCACTAAACTATTGACTTTTGTCATAAGGAAAATAAATGGTATTAACTAGCCATTTGCATTTTAAATGTGTCTATAAATCATTGTGCCCCCATACCTACCAAGTCCTACAATGAGGAGGAAGCTGGTTGGTCAGTTCATCAACTGTGTGCCTTTCCTACATGCAATACAAATAAAGCAGATAATTTATGTTAATGTTGTAATATCTGCTGGTTAGCAACAAAAACATCAAGCTCATCTCATGTTTTCCTGTGTTCACAGGTAAATATTTACAGAGAATATAGTTAATAGGCCCAGGGAGGGCAAACAGGAGCCTGTGTGAAAATATGTGTTTCTAATTTGACAGATAAGTGTATATTGGAAGCCTAGAAGCCTTTGTGCAGTTTTATTCTAGGTTAACAGTCTGGAAAGAGATTAATATGAACCTGTCTTATCGCAGGGCGCTATTTTTGTTGATGTCTTCAGTGAAACTTACATACTTCTTATCGTGATATGGAAAATATAATAAGGAGAAAGAATGGTACTCATCCACAAATCGTCTCAAGATATAGCCTACTTATTGATAATAAAACATTATTATTAGGATTAAAATATTTGAAGAGGACAATCTGTTTGAGTAGCTTTGTACATACTGTATCCTATAATTTAAAACCAATTCAAATGACAGTTCAAATTGTCAAGTTCATTTTATTCAGTCTTTGCAAACAGCTATGTAAATGAAATCGAAACCTGTACACAACCAAATAACTTGTAAGCCTTTTAATGTAAATTTATCATTTCAATACCCTACATGTTAAACATTAATACAAATTTTAATGCAAAAAGCATTTTATTTGATACTTAATAGGGAATAAAATGTTAGGGAGTAATTGATAAACCTGAGCAGTGTGTATTTCTGGTACAGTCAAAAGATCAGTCACCCGTGAGTATCGGAGCCCGCTCAATCACGCTGCCGCGATGTCTTTGTTCAGGCAAGTACGAGTGGAAAAATCTGGAAAGAAGCAAACACTCTTTGTGTCACATTCATTCAAATATTCAAATTACACAAAAAATACAAAATGAAAGCTGCAAACACATTTTTAATTGCTTTAAAAATGGTGTCTTGAAAATATCTTAGACAATTGGCAAAAAATGTTCGAAGATTTAATGATTAGATCAGAATCAGGACTTGTGAAGATTATTACTATTTTAAATGTATCAATAAATATTTATTTGAATTACAAAAGCCAAAACATTTATCAAAGTATAAACTATAAGATCTGTCTTATTTATTATCTATGTTAACTTTTTTTAAAGAGAAAAATTCTATTCAATCTTTTTGTTGAGATCTATTTACAATCCAGGGGATGCAACTCAATCAGTACGCTTGCCCTCCAAACTGAGCATGGTGAAACACCAAAGACATTTGTTTTCCAATGTATGACTGGAAAACAGTTTGAATGGAAATGTAATACAATTGTAATTAGATCAACAACAAAAAAAACTCTTATATGTCCAAAACTATTGTTAATGTCCAAGAAATATTCTGACAGAAAGCATGGAGTCAACCTCGACCTTCAACACAACAAATATAAAAGAACATGAACATAATATGTATTTATAACATTACTTTCAACAACTTGATCTCAACTTAACTTGGTTGCTTTTTTTCTTTAGAGATAGCAGGGCAAAAGAGACAGTTCCAATAACAAAGAGTCTGTACCAATATCAAGTTCTTTTACATGCTAATTATGAATTGGCGATATACATAAAACAAATGTTTTTTTTCATCAAATTTTCCAGTTTGACCCTCTAATGTCAAGGGTTAGATAGAACCCAAATTTCCCTCCATAACCTCTTATGTAGGCAGCTAGTCAGAGTACCCCAAATTTCCCCGTAAAAACCTATTATTTCGAGGACTAGGTAGAGTACTACTAGTTTCCCAGTATGACTCTCTAAATGTTGATGGTTAGGTAGAGTACCCCAAATTTCACTGTATAACCTCTTATGTCGAGAGTAAGATAGAGTATATAATTATACTGCTAGTTTTCCCAGTATAACCCTCTTATGTCGAGGGCTAAGCAGAGTTCCCAGTATTACCCTCAAATGGTGAGGGTTAGGCAGAATACCCCAAGTTGCCAAATATAACCATCTTATTTCAAGAGTACCCCAAGTTTCCCAATATAATCCTCTTATGGCATGGGCTATATAGAGTACCCCAAGTTGCCCAAAATAACCCTTTTATGTTGAGGGCTAGGCAGTGTACCCCAACCTTACAAGTATTACCCTCTTTTATCTTTTACCCTAGGTTTCCCAGTATTACCCTCTTAAGACAAGGCTAGGGATAGTACCCCCTAAGTTTCCCAGTATTGCCCTCTTAAGTCAAGGTTAAGGAGAGTACCCTAAGTTTCCCAGTATTACCCACTTAAGTCAAGGCTAGGGAGAGTACCCTAAGTTTCCCAGTATTGCCCTCTTAAGTCAAGGTTAAGGAGAGCACCCTAAGTTTCCCAGTATTACCCACTTAAGTCAAGGCTAGGGAGAGTACCCTAAGTTTCCCAGTATTACCCACTTAAGTCAAGGCTAGAAATGGTACCCCCTAAGTTTCCCAGTATTACCCTCTTAAGTCAAGGCTAGGGAGAGTACCCAAGGTTTACCAGTATTACCCTCTTAATTCAAAGCTTAGGAGAGTACCCAAGGTTTACCAGTATTACCCTCTTAAGTCAAGGATAGGGAGAGTACTTTAAGTTTCCCAGTATTACCCTCTTAAGTCAAGGCCACGGAGAGTACCCAAGGTTTACCAATATTACCCACTTAATTCAAGGCTTAGGAGAGTACCCAAGGTTTCCCAGTATTACCCTCAAGTCAAGGCTTAGGAGAGTACCCAAGGTTTACCAGTATTACCCTCTTAATTCAAGGCCTAGGAGAGTACCCAAGGTTTACCAGTATTACCCTCTTTAAGTCAAGGCTAGGTAGAGTACTCTAAGTTTCCCGGTATTACCCTCTTAAGTCAAGGCTTAGGACAGTACCCAAGGTTTACCAGTATTACCCTCTTATTTCAAGGCTTAGGAGAGTACCCAAGGTTAACCAGTATTACCCTCTTAAGTCAAGGCTAGGGAGAGTACTCTAGGTTTCCCAGTATTACCCACTTAAGTCAAGGCTAGGGAGAGTACTCTAAGTTTCCCAGTATTACCCTCTTAAGTCAAGGCCACAGAGAGTACCCTAAGTTTCCCAGTATTACCCTCTTAAGTCAAGGCTTAGGAGAGTACCCAAGGTTTACCAGTATTACCCTCTTAATTCAAGGCCTAGGAGAGTACCCAAGGTTTACCAGTATTACCCTCTTAAGTCAAGGCTAGGTAGAGTACTCTAAGTTTCCCGGTATTACCCTCTTATTTCAAGGCTTAGGAGAGTACCCAAGGTTAACCAGTATTACCCTCTTAAGTCAAGGCTAGGGAGAGTACTCTAAGTTTCCCAGTATTACCCACTTAAGTCAAGGCTAGGGAGAGTACTCTAAGTTTCCCAGTATTACCCTCTTAAGTCAAGGCCACAGAGAGTACCCTAAGTTTCCCAGTATTACCCTCTTAAGTCAAGGCTTAGGAGAGTACCCAAGGTTTACCAGTATTACCCTCTTAATTCAAGGCTTAGGAGAGTACCCAAGGTTTACCAGTATTACCCTCTTAATTCAAGGCTTAGGAGAGTACCCAAGGTTTACCCGTATTACCCTCTTAAGTCAAGGCTTAGGAGAGTACCCAAGGTTTACCAGTATTACCCTCTTAATTCAAGGCTTAGGAGAGTACCCAAGGTTTCCCAGTATTATCCTCTTAAGTCAAGGCTAGGGAGAGTACCCTAAGTTTCCCAATATTACCCTCTTAATTCAAGGCTTAGGAGAGTACCCAAGGTTTCTCAATATAACCCTCTAATGGCCAGGGCTAGGCATAGTACCCTTATTTCCCCAGTTTTATCCTTTTATGATGAGGGCTAGATGGAGTACCTCAGGTTTCCTTGTATTACTCTCCTATGCCAAGGGCTAGACAGAGTACCCCAAGTTTCCCAGCTTTACCCTCTCATGTAGAGGGCTTGCCAAGGGAGCTACCAAAGCATTTTTAACCTCTTTGGAATGACATTGCAGGAGATTGAAAATCAGAAGGTACTTACACAACAACAGCAATCATCTGAGAGTCATCCAAACAACCTGGACTTTTTATTAGGTTTACAGACATAACAACATTGGAAACCACTTCAGAAAATGATGAACTGGTTCTTCAGATGATGTGATCAAGACATTGAATGAAAAAAATAAATATGTATATATAACTGCCCCTGTTGTTGATAATTTTGTATTCAAACTTAGCAAAAATATTGCAACAAGAGCTTCATTTAACATGAAGTAGAGTTTTCAAATGTCAAGCATTTATGCCACTCATTGACATAATACAGTTTGTAAGAACTAATAATGGTTCACATTTAATTATAATAACTGTTGCAACATTTTATTTCACTTAAATTTCAATTTTGGACACAATTGACTGCACATGAACATTAAAACTTGAAATGCAATTATGTAATTTATTAGTTCATACTTAACATCAGTAGCTACAAATTCTGTCACTCCCAACAGTTTTGAAAAGATAAAATCTGTGTTTCAAATATTGTTATAAAACTTCATGTAATTTGTCTTGAAAAGTATACATTTATATATTAATTGTGTCACAGATAGAATAAAATAGAAAATCAGTTTGTTACTTTGTTGTCCCTAAGGTTTTTGTATCTTAATGTTGTTAAGGGGATTTATATAACAATGATTACGTCCTGGCCTTGATTTCTGGGGCAATAAAAGAAAAACATCCATAAAAAAGCCTGAAAATAACAAAATATACAGTAAAATACCAACATGTTCACAAAAATTGTTAAAACAATAACATTCGCATCCATTGAAACAAAGATGTCAAATGTTAATAGTATCACATGCCACATAGTCCTTACAATGAATCAGAGTATTTTTCTCTTGGGCTCAAGAGGGATAAAAGGGCAGTTAATTCAAAGACACGGTGAGAGAGAGATAATGACCAGATGCAACAAAAACAGAAACAAACAAACACCAAAGGACATTTTCAAATGATTTCAAGGGGATGATCTACAAGTAGGTGCATCGCCTAGATTAAGTGTTGTGCCGATGATCGATTGTAATCGAAAATTGATTGGAAAGGCCTACGTCGGAGACAATCGATATTGAAATTTGAACAATCGATTATAGAAACAAGGAACATAACCGCTACGGACTACCAGTAATTTTTTTGCCATGAAAATGATTTGGTTCTGGTTAATGCTAGTTAATATTGAAATGTTAAGGCGTTACAATGTTAAGTTATCTAGTCATATTCTTATCAAGTCACTACAGTACCTTATTACAAATTTTCTTTGTAATTCAACAGGTAAAGAATTCGTTCTCAACTTCTCATGTTTGTGGTTTAAAAGCAATTTTTAAAACATGTTACCGATTACTTCTTACCATGTAAGAATTTAGTTTCCTTAGATGTCTGAAAAAGAATGTCCTAGTAAAACATATAGAATATTCAACTGTTTGTTGTAGATGTTACAGACTAATTATCAAAAAGAAATTGATATCGTTCTTTCTGTTTATTTTACACATGTATACACTACTAAATGTAAGACAAAAATTGGAGCCTGTGGTCTCATGTTCTGTAATAGTAACTTGTTAACACTAAAAGATAGTTGCGTTCTGAAAAATAATGTAATTTATACAAAGAAATGTACAAACAATATTGTAAGGGAACATTGGTGCTTAAAACTGGTGCATGTACTGTAAATATAGTATTTTTTCAGTCCAATTCCCAACATTACCTAGATTGGCAGTACCGGAGTCTCCTGAGATGACTCTCGCAAAGCACATGTTTACTTAACAACTTGGAGATATTTTATAGCTGATTGTGAATGGACTTTTGTTTTATCAATACAAATGATATAACACCATGACAATTACAATACAAATTCATTATCATATCCTCATATTTCTCATATAAGTGTAATATGTGGGGGTTTCATGAGGATGTGATGCATGATCCGCATCCATGCATGCATCCTGCAAGATTGCTCCAGCAGACATCTGCACAGCTTTTCTATTCCACTTTAGTGTATGTTTCTGTGTCAGTGAAAAATAACATGCGATGTACATGTAAATAACTGTAGCGTAAAAAAGTCACCTGTAATGGTTTAAAGATCCCCAAAAACAAATAATTTCATACTAAATACAGTAGTTCAAATAAGTCAGGGCTGCAACTCAGTTGAAAACAACATTACTCCGCATTAAAATATTTATTTTTAATACAAGTTTGTATCTCTATCTTCAGTGGAGATGATCATTCATTGTTACAAAATGATTAGTCAGTTAATTTCTTTACTAAATCACTTTAGATTATAACCTACATTGTCAGCCAATTACGCTTTATCAGGCCTTCTAATTAGAACCATACTTATGGTTGTAAGGACTTGCACCTTTACAACTTATTACCTTAGACAGTTATGATCATTGTGATCAATCTTAATTACTAAAAAGGGCGCACCCTTCCAAATCATTATGATTTTAAACAATATTTGATAACTATAAAAAAATTAGTTGCTTAGTCAGCTGGATATTTCACCCTTGCTTTCAAACATTATCTGTGCAGATAAAGTAACAAAATCATCCCATGATAAACAAGCAGTGATGAGAAAAAAATAAATAAACCATCAAGTTTCAATCGGCTGCACTTAAAAAGGACACCTTAGGTTTAACAATGAAAACATTAAGACGAACTAACTGATGAAACCTTATCCTCCAATTACATCAATACGCAGGTAGAATCTAAAGTAATTTGATGTATAGAGGCAAAATGGGTTTTATGACTTGTTAGAAAATAATCTCTTTTCAATTATTTTTGTTAAGAGAAACAGATATGTTTAGCTATTTTGCAGAGAGAAACATTCTAAATAGAGTATTTCTACAAGCCATTAAGTATTTGGAATTAAGTTGCAGTATTAAGTTTGTATTTACTGCTCCTGTTCTGTTAAAGCCCCAAACTCTGATCTGGCTAATATATTTGTTTATATTTTTATGAATAACGAAATAATTAGCATCTTGGTAGTTTCTCATTACCCTACTACCTGAACTCAGAAACTGACAACAAAAATAACAGCTTTTTACTAAAGTATATTTATTTCAATCAAATCAAAAATAACTAGAGCTATCACAAAGCTGTTGAATACCTCCAATAATATATGTTTAAAGATAATATAGTAAGGGAAAATTCATATTTCCCACAAAACCAGCCATGCAAGTGACCTTGACCTAGAAATTGAAGAAACCGGGAGTGTTTTTTTATGGTAGTCACTCATGCCAAATAATTTAGGAATTCCACCATGCATGGAAGTTATGGACCGAACTCAAACCACTATTATCAGTAAGGCTTATGCTGCAAAACTGACAACGTTCAAGGCGTGCAGCATCCTTTCCATTGAAGCTACTACGGGGACCTGGTTGTGGTGTGTGACATATCATCATCTTGTGGTAGTCACTTCTGCCAAATTACTTTGAAAACCCACCATGAATGACTACCTTATGGACCGGACATGAACCACTATCATTTGTAAGGCTTTTACCTTGAAGCTAGAGAACGGGGTCTTCCGCAGGACATGTGATAACCTTATGGTGGTCACTATTTCATAATTCTCTTGAAATTTGAATATGTCTCTTTGATAAAAGTTTGGAACAAACATTAACCACTATAATCAGTAAGGCTTTTACAGTAAAGCACACAGTGGCCTTGACCTTGAAGTTTAAGACCTGTTTAGACCTTCATCATGGGGGCAAATATCATAATCTTATGGTGTTCACTGCTGCCATATTATTTCATGATTGACAAAGTTATGATCAGGACACGAATGCGGGACAGACGACACTGACAAGATGACATGTTTGATTCCTATATAGCTCCCACTTCTCTTTGCAAAGTGGGAGCTATGATTAACATTCAAATATCAACTTTCATTTTCAATGTTGACAAATTTTGAGACAATTTTAAGTTCTAATTAAAATAAATCTCCTTCAGAGTATTCTGTCTACCATATGTTGTAATGGATAAAATTGGATATGGTCCTTGACCTTAGACCTAGTGTTTGAATCCAGCTGCAGGCAGAATATATTTCCATATTTATTTTCTTATTTTCTTTTTTAAGTTTATATTTGATTACATCATAACAGAGGTTGGGTCTTTAACAATATACTTGTAATGAATTAGGTGAAAATTGCCACATTACTGAATGCTGAGTCTGTAAAAAAGAAAGTTACAAAGAATATAGACCAAAGCTGACAGGACAATATTCAGCCATACATACAAGTAGTTTTTATGCAAAAATTGGGATATTATGTCAATTCATACAATGCACAGCCCTTTTGCATTAGATGCAGCAGACAGTTATAAGGATCTGAGTGCATGTCACTTCACATTTCCAATGCTGTTTGTCTATTTTTTAATACAACAGACACTTTATGGACGCATTTCCTTCATGAGCATAGTGACAAAACTCTGCTACTTTCAATAGAAAATCTAAGCAAAACCTAAAAAAAAGCTAAAGTACAACATTCAAGTACATTCAAAAAAGCTATCAGTAAGATATGATATCATTGTTTTCTAAAGCAATTAAATGTCAATATAATCATGAACTAAATTAAGCAAGGGGAGAGTAAATCTACAATGTTACATTTACTGAAATCAATAAACAGTTATGAAACACTAAATGAAATTGGCATTACAATCTTAAATATGAAAGCTGCACTTAATGCGTGTCACAGTGGGTACAATTATTAATGGCTGGTAAAGATCGCTATCTTTGATATGACTTAAATTGCCTATATAGAGCTTTTGACAAAGGTATTGTTAACCAGGTTATATTAGTGATAAATTGTCTGCATTCACCACGAAAGTGTTAGATTTATGTAGTCAATATGAGAAATGTATCAAATTTAACTTAAAAAATTGGCATTAAAATCATTAGCAATTGAAGTTAAACTGCTCATTTACATGATCTCATTCAAGATATTTAAAAAAAAAAAAAGATTTTTAAATTGAGCAGTTTTAGGAAAGGAGGCCTTTCAAAATTTGAGTGGGTTTAAAAACAACTTTATGAGCAATCGTGACAAAAGTAAGGCAACCATTTACAATAATTAAAGCACACTGTCTGATCTTAAATGAAACAGCACATACTTAGCCTTAGGCGGTTGTTCTTGGAAACAAAAGCAGATGTCTCGCCCAATACTTGTCTCATTCTGTTCCATGACATTTGATGTTGGAAAATATGGAGCAGATTGTGGGTGTTATGTGATGAGCTGAGCATTTAACCCAAGTTTCATGAAATTCCTTCCAGTGGTTCAGGAGCAGATATAAAATCTATGCCTTGGACCTTTGACCTTGAACTTCGTTAGACCTTGAACTTATGATGGCTTGCCAGTTATGTGATTTCTGCAAGTCATCTGAAGATCCTTCAGAGGGTTGAGGAGATACAGAGCAGACTCTTAATTTATGGCTCAAACCTAAGACCTTGAACTGCTACCAATACCTTGAGCCAGCACACCTGGAATGTAGATTCTGCACTTCCTCTTGATGTGGTGAACATTTGATCCAAGTTTCATAAAGATAGGGAGCAGACACAAAATTTATGGCTCAAGCCATTAACATTGAACTGTTACTTAAACCGTCAGCTGCTGCCTGCTGCACCTTGAATGTTGGTGCTGCATGACATCTGGATGTGGTGAACTTTTAATCTAAGTTAAATTAAAAAACATTGAGGGGTTACCAGATATGGAGCAGACATGAAAGTGTGACAGACAGAGAGATGGACAGAAATCAACAGGCATCCACGCTAACAACTATATGTTGCCCCGTGCCTTACATGAACATAATTCAGGACCATTTATCCGCAGACTTTTCCAGCCTGTGGCATATTATATCCAGTTCCGTGCAAAATGGTCTCAAATACCTTGACAATTCAAGACTGTGGAAGTACATTATTGAAACTCAGGATTGGCAAGTCATAATAATGATCCAAAACATTCCAATCCTCTTCATATTGACAGATGTCTTTGCTGGTTTGACATGAATATCATGAATATCACTGACTTATGAGGCCAACTTAAAGTCATCAACTTTCTACATGCTTATAATAGTGGCATATCTCTGCCTGATCCGCTAGTCATGAAGGAAATACAAACTTTCCTCTTCATTCCTGGACTTCTTCAGCATTTCTTCTCATGTATGAGACAGGACCATTCTTATTAAGAAAATTATGAAAAACGATAATACTCAAATCTCAAAAGAAAGGGTAATTTAAGAAGAAACATTACAAAGGCATGAACACGGTTTTCCTCTGCAAGAATTACAAAACTTCTCTTGTCCATAACTAGACAGACTCTAAAGCAAGGACCAATCTGTGTACTAGATCATTACAAAGGCCAGGAAAACTTCTTTCCTCAATCACATTGCAAATTTCAATATTTTTTAGGTTCTCAACGAGATACTCGAAGAAAGAGCCATTTCCGGGAAGTTCATTACTCACACCATATACTCTGCCCCTTAATAATTCAAACACTATACATTTCCTCAATTAGGCAAACTCAATAGGAGATAATTCTTTGTAAAAGGCCATGCAACTGGTCTTCTGCAACATTGCAAATTACTGCACTACTTCTTTCGTAAATACTCTTCAGCTAGACAGTAAATAGGGAGAACTCTATGTTAGATCATTTCACAGATCATGAACACTTGTTCTCAGCAACAATGCCAATGCCAGGATCAATTATGTACTCTGGTAAATAATCTTAAAACTAGACACCAACAGGTGGCATGTTGAGCCTGGCAAAAGAGCCTTTGATACAGACATATCTCAACCTTTGACCTCTAAGAGCGACCTTGACCTTTGAGAAACAGACCTAGGTCTTGTGCGCCAGATGCCACCGCATCATGATGAACCTTTCTTGCAAGTGTTTTAGAAAATCTTATATGCATGGTCAAGATACAGCCAGGACACAGTTCAGTCTTGACAAAAAGAGATGCACTGCTGCATGCACATGTACAGAACTTTCATTGTGACAGCTCTGTCTCGGTCATGGTACACAGGCTCTACATTTATTTCTTCTGTCTTAAATATAAGGCCCGGGGAATGTACAGTGTTATCAACAGTAATCGTTTCAGGTATGGACCTGGTTCTTGCCCCCGACTTGCTGCCACATCATGGTGAACCTTCATAGCAAGTTTTTTCGAAAATCCATGGTCAAGATACAGCCGGGACATGATTCAGTCTGGTTGGGCCCACTACTGCACTGACATATGTCTCTCTCAACACACAGGATCGAAAAAAAGGACCATTCTCTGCTAGAAAGCTACAATGAACTGAACAGTCGTCATGCAACAACTCAGAAATTTATGATACACCTTTTTTCCCATGTGATACTGAATGCAAATTTCCATGAGGAAAAGGAAGAGGATTGACAGCCAAATGGTAATGTTGCATTTTGTTGATGTAACAAGAGTTGCTGAACACTTTCCGGTACACACTACAGGAACTTTTCTATTATGCGTTAAAAACATTCACTGTACCATTTAAGGCTATTTATCCATAGGAGGAAAATAATTTCCTCCTCAATAATACAGGCAAATAGTTTTCATGTTGATGTCTCCGTTTGAGAGGGCAACTCCTCAGGGAATAAATTGTTATTCAGTATATTTCCTCTAAGTAATGTCATAAATGTTTCTCAAATTACAAATGATTTTCCAGCATTCTAGACATTTTGTAATATGATAAAAATCATGTTCACACATTGGTTTCACAAAGAACATTTGCCAATCTTGAAATAATGCTTATGTAAAATAAATCTAATTCATTTAAACAACCTTAATGCTGCCTTATATCTATGTTCCTTAATAGGTCTTCTACGTTTATTTTTCTCTTGAATTATTTTTACAAGCATATTCAGGTGCGTAGCTAAATCCACATGATTCAGAAAAAAAAAATCATTTGCAGTATGCGTACTTGACTACATGGTTCTAACACTGTTCATTTTCCAGTACTAAATAAAGCACCTCAGAAAGCCCAGAATGCATCAGATTGCACCATGGTTTTCAAAATTTTCCAACGGGGCATGCGCCAAAACCTATTAGCACAATTAAGAATCCACGTAAATAGAGGGCTTAAGCTACGCCCCTGATATATATTTGATTAGTCAGTCAATTCAACTTAATGCTCATCCAAGTATTTTTGAAACTGCCATGATTGCTTTTTCTTGGACAAAGTTGTTATTTAAATTTAAGGTTTGTTCTTCACAGGAACTCTGAGTGGGGAAATCCACTGTAACCTGTACTGCCTTTAAAACAGCAAAATATTTGAACTGGCTCAAGCTACAAAGAGCTTATAAAAGGAGAAGAAAAGCAATGTTTCTCTAAGGAAATTTCCCCCATCTATATTAGCAAGTGGCTATCCGAATCTGGACTCAATCAAGAAGTCAAACGAGCTGCTACAATGTTTACAGATAAACTGGCCCCCATTTTTGGACTTGCTTACATTTAATGCTAGCTCTTAAACTGATCAATATGATATACAAAAATTTGACCGATTTGAGACTTTCATTGTAAGTTCTATTTACCGACAACTCTCTTTTCCATCTTTGGCGGATTCAAATCAATATTAATCTTTATCAAAATGATCCATGACCCCAAGAACAAATACAGTTTGTCTCTTGTATTTGTATTAGCTGACTTTACTGTAGACACATAATGGTACAAAGCCGCCTTATAACACTCCATGAGCGGGCAATATTTCATGATAGATGCAAGTTTACCCACTTCTTTAATTACCTCTTTGAAGAATTAGTGTGTGTGGCCATGTTAGTATATTTAGGAAACTATGATATTACAGGAAATGTAAACAAGAATTTCACTCCCAGTTCCGATTGTTTATCACTTCATGACAGAAACAAATATTATTATGTTGTTCTGTCTACATTTCTTTACTGAGTTGAATACAAAGGTAGCATAAATCACCCAGGTGATGAAGTACCTCCAATATCCATCCACCTAGCTCCATGGCGCCCAACAACTCACATCACGATTGGCTGCTACGGGTGTGGCTGACTGGTTCTTCTGCAAAACAAATCAATTATCCAAAACTATGTCAAAAACGAAGTGAAAATAAATAAATTATGTTCAGTTAGACTTTAAAATATATGTCAGATGGTAGGATCAAGGTTTCGGGTTCAATCTTAGCAGGAACATTTCCGTATGAATTTTCATTGCGGCTAAAAGCTGTTATATTAAAAAGAGCATACAACATACTCAAGTTGGACTAATAAATCATTATATTTAAACAGAAATTTGATTGCATCAAATGCATCCCATGCAAAGAATGAATTAAAATTGTATGCATGGTGACAACGGTGAGCCATTGGAGAACACTGCAGTTATTAATACTGAAAATAGGGTGCTATACAGGACAAAACATATAACACAGTAAGTGACATAGGGAAAAGCAACAGTCCCTCTGGAATTACAGGTTCAAGATTTGTAAACATAGTCTGTATACAATAAAACTTCATTGGGAACTTCATCTGCCTTTATTCCCATCACAGTCTAGGGGAGACAATGGGTGGGCTGAATGAACACATTGAGAATAGGCACTGCTATCAATCAATCAGGCAGCTCTTTACATTATTGATATTAGCATTATGATATGATTGCCAAGTTCTTGGAGATGTAGGGTTGTTTACTGTCCTTGTAAGTGGTGTACTGTGGCTTTTATTGGAGTTCAAGTTTCTTGTCACACTTCTCCAGTTCAAGCATGCCTTACATTTTTTTTCACTAAAGATGTTGTTGGTATTAATTATTAAGCCAAATATTCCAATTTAATACACTCTGCATGCAGAAGACAACTCAATAAAAAAAGATAATATCACATTTGTTTTAAGTAATTATTATAACATTAGTATGAGCCAAAGCAGGAACATTCCAACTATGATGATAATGAAAGCAATAATGCTGCTGCTGCGTCTTATTTTGCTGCTTCTGCTGCTGCGTCTTATTTTGCTGCTGCTGATGATGTTAATGCTGCTGCTGCTACTTTTGCTGCTGCTTCTACCGATGATGATGATGATGATGATGATGATGATGATGATGATGAAGATGATGATGATGTCAATAATATTGAAGCTGGTGATGATTATAATGATTCGGCTCCTGCTGCTTCTGATGATGATGATTATCATTATGATTACACTGCTACTGCTGCTGTTGCTGCTGCTGCTGAATTTGATGATCAAGAAATTGATGATATATTTACTGTAGTGCTGATGAGCTTTTAAACATTTGAAACCTTCAAGTTCCTTATCAAAGGAATGTCTTCCTCTTTGCTGCTTAATATCAATACATTTGGT
This sequence comes from Mya arenaria, assembly GCF_026914265.1. NCBI lineage: Eukaryota > Metazoa > Mollusca > Bivalvia > Myida > Myidae > Mya > Mya arenaria. The sequence goes on from NC_069123.1 coordinate 50,297,617, forward strand.
AACAATCTTTGTTCAAAACCCTACTTTTGCTATGAAATTTGATATGCAGTTTATTACAATCTTTATCAAAACAAAATCAGAATAGTTTTATGAACAAAACCAATGTATTTAAACAACCATTATTCTATTTCACAAATAACCAATGTTTGCATTTCCTATGATTATCGGTGATTTATCACTTTATTGACTTCAGCAATTTATTATTTGCACAAGTTAAACCGGCTCTAATGTACCCATTGATAAAAAAGGTTCTATATAGGCAATACTTTGGAAAAAGTTCTACACAATGATATATTAATGTTTTACTTAAAGCTGTTCAAATATTTCAATTGGAATGCTTCATTCTTTTATGGTTTTACAATGTATACATACATTTTGTATTCTTTAAGCATTTAAACTTCAAACGAGACAAACACCAAAAAAACAACATTATCTTTTAAATCAAAATATCACTTTACAATATATCCTTTCCATAATGAACAGTTCATCCATAATAATTATGGTCACACTGATAATATTATAACACTTAAAGAACCATAAATAAATACAGATAACTTTTCTACAAATATTATGCCAAAAATTCTATATTATACTTAATGGCTGTGAAACAGTAGGCAAAACAAGAGTTGCAATTGACAGTCAAGCTGTTGTTTAAAAGAAAATTGTCTGTGCAGCAGAGGGCAGATGGTAGGTCCATCCTTCATATCGCATATTGTCTGCTAAGAACAGTTCATAATTCTCTGACCTCAAAGTAATACAATGACAATCCCACATTTTACACAGGGTTTCCATAGAAATCATTGCCTAGACTGTAAAGATACATTGCCTATTCACAAAGGAATAAAGTGTTACTGCAAGGGATACATTGCCTGAACACATCTACACTGCCTGTTCATGAAGGGTTTAAAGAGTCTGTCCTGGCTAGGATGCATTGCCTGTCTTGTAAGGGAGTAAGTGTCTATCCTGCATGGGATACATTGCCTGTCCTGTAATAAAGCAAGTGTCTATCCTGCATGGGATACATTGCCTGTCCTGTAAGGGAGTAAGTGTCTATCCTGCATGGTATACATTGCCTGTCCTGTAAGGGAGTAAGTGTCTATCCTGCATGGTATGCATTGCCTGTCCTGTAATAGAGCAAGTGTCTATCCTGCATGGGATACATTAACTGTCCTGTAAGGTAATAAATGTCTATCCTGCATGATATACATTGCCTGTCCTGTAAGGGAGTAAGAGTATGTCCTGCCTAGGATGCATCGCCTGTCCTGTAAGGGAGTATGTGTCTTTCTCACATGGTATACATTGCCTGTCCTGTAAAGAAATAAGTGCCTATCCTGCTTGAGATACATTGCCTGTCCTGTAAAGAGTAATTAATTGTCTATCCTGCATGGGAAACATTTCCTGTCCTAGGATGTAAGGGAGTAAGTGCCTATCCTGCATGGTATACATTGCCTGTCCTGTAAGAGAGCAAATGTCTATCCTGCATGGTATGCATTGCCTGTCATGTAAGGGAGTAAGTGTATATCCTTCATGGTATACATTAACTGTCCTATAAGGGGGTAAGAGTCTGTCCTGCCTGGGATGCTTTGCCTGTCTTTTAAGGGAGTAAGTGTCTATCCTGCATGGTATACATTAACTGTTCTGTAAGGGAGTAAGTGTCTACCCTGCATGGTATATACTGCCTGTCCTGTAAGGGAGTAAGTGTCTACCCTGCATGGTATACATTAACTGTCATGTAAGGGCGTAAGTGTCTATCCTGCATGGGATACATTGCCTGTCCTGTAAGAGAGTAATTAAGTGTCTATCCTGCATGGTATACATTGCCTGTCCTGTAAGAGAGTATGTGTCAATCCTGCATGGTATGAATTGCCTAACCTGTAAAAGAGCAAGTGTCTATCCTGCTTGAGATACATTGCCTGTCCTGTAAGAGAGTAATTAAGTGTCTATCCTGCATGGGATACATTGCCTGTCCTGTAAGAGAGTAATTAAGTGTCTTTCCTGCATGGGATATATTGCCTGTCCTTTAAGAGAGTAAGTGTCTATCCTGCATGGTATACATTGCCTGTCCTGTATGGGAATAAATCTCTATCCTGCATGGTATACATTGCCTGTCCTGTAAGAGAGTATGTGTCAATCCTGCATGGTATACATTGCCTGTCCTGTAAGAGAGTATGTGTCAATCCTGCATGGTATACATTAACTGTCCTGTAAGGGAGTAAGTATCCATCCTACATGGTATACATTGACTGTCCTGTAAGAGAGTATGTGTCAATCCTGCATGGTATTCATTGCCTGTCCTGTAAGAGAGTATGTTTCTACCCTGCATGGTATATATTGCCTGTCCTGTAAGGGAGTAAGTGTCTATCCTGCATGGGATACATTGCCTGTCCTGTAAGAGAGTAATTAAGTGTCTATCCTGCATGGTATACATTGCCTGTCCTGTAAGAGAGTATGTGTCAATCCTGCATGGTATGAATTGCCTAACCTGTAAAAGAGCAAGTGTCTATCCTGCATGGGATACATTGCCTGTCCTGTAAGGGAGTATGAATCTATCCCACATTGTAAACATTAACTGTCCTGTAAGGAAATAAGTGTCTATCCTGCTTGAGATACATTGCCTGTCCTGTAAAAGAGTAATTAAGTGTCTATCCTGCATGGGATACATTGCCTGTCCTGTAAGAGAGTAATTAAGTGTCTATCCTGCATGGGATACATTGCCTGTCCTGTACGGGAATAAATCTCTATCCTGCATGGTATACATTGCCTGTCCTGTAAGAGAGTATGTGTCAATCCTGCATGGTATACATTGCCTGTCCTGTAAGAGAGTATGTGTCTATCCTGCATGATATACATTGCCTGTCCTGTAAGGGAGTAAGAGTATGTCCTGCCTAGGATGCATCGCCTGTCCTGTAAGGGAGTATGTGTCTTTCTCGCATGGTATACATTAACTGTCCTGTAAAGAAATAAGTGCCTATCCTGCTTGAGATACATTGCCTGTCCTGTAAAGAGTAATTGTCTATCCTGCATGGGAAACATTTCCTGTCCTAGGATGTAAGGGAGTAAGTGCCTATGCTGCATGGTATACATTGCCTGTCCTGTAAGAGAGCAAGTGTCTATCCTGCATGGTATGCATTGCCTGTCATGTAAGGGAGTAAGTGTATATCCTTCATGGTATACATTAACTGTCCTATAAGGGGGTAAGAGTCTGTCCTGCTTAGGATGCTTTGCCTGTCTTTAAAGGGAGTAAGTGTCTATCCTGCATGGTATACATTAACTGTTCTGTAAGGGAGTAAGTGTCTACCCTGCATGGTATATATTGCCTGTCCTGTAAGGGAGTAAGTGTCTACCCTGCATGGTATACATTAACTGTCATGTAAGGGTGTAAGTGACTATCCTGCATGGGATACATTGCCTGTCCTGTAAGAGAGTAATTAAGTGTCTATCCTGCATGGTATACATTGCCTGTCCTGTAAGAGAGTATGTGTCAATCCTGCATGGTATGAATTGCCTAACCTGTAAAAGAGCAAGTGTCTATCCTGCATGGGATACATTGCCTGTCCTGTAAGGGAGTATGAATCTATCCCACATGGTAAACATTAACTGTCCTGTAAGGAAATAAGTGTCTATCCTGCTTGAGATACATTGCCTGTCCTGTAAGAGAGTAATTAAGTGTCTATCCTGCATGGGATACACTGCCTGTCCTGTAAGAGAGTAATTAAGTGTCTATCCTGCATGGGATACATTGCCTGTCCTTTAAGAGAGTAAGTGTCTATCCTGCATGGTATACATTGCCTGTCCTGTTTGGGAATAAATCTCTATCCTGCATGGTATACATTGCCTGTCCTGTAAGAGAGTATGTGTCAATCTTGCATGGTATACATTGCCTGTCCTGTAAGAGAGTATGTGTCTATCCTGCATGGTATACATTAACTGTCCTGTAAGGGAGTAAGTATCCATCCTACATGGTATACATTGCCTGTCCTGTAAGAGAGTATGTGTCAATCCTGCATGGTATACATTGCCTGTCCTGTAAGAGAGTATGTGTCTGTCCTGCCTAGGATGCTTTGCCTGTCTTTTAAGGGAGTAAGTGTCTATCCTGCATGGTATACATTAACTGTTCTGTAAGGGAGTAAGTGTCTATCCTGCATGGGATACATTGCCTGTCCTGTAAGAGAGTAATTAAGTGTCTATCCTGCATGGTATACATTGCCTGTCCTGTAAGAGAGTATGTGTCAATCCTGCATGGTATGAATTGCCTAACCTGTAAAAGAGCAAGTGTCTATCCTGCATGGGATACATTGCCTGTCCTGTAAGGGAGTATGAATCTATCCCACATGGTATACATTAACTGTCCTGTAAGGAAATAAGTGTCTGTCCTGTAAGAGAGTAATTAAGTGTCTATCCTGCATGGGATACATTGCCTGTCCTGTAAGAGAGTAATTAAGTGTCTATCCTGCATGGGATACATTGCCTGCCCTTTAAGAGAGTAAGTGTCTATCCTGCATGGTATACATTGCCTGTCCTGTACGGGAATAAATCTCTATCCTGCATGGTATACATTGCCTGTCCTGTAAGAGAGTATGTGTCAATCCTGCATGGTATACATTGCCTGTCCTGTAAGAGAGTATGTGTCTGTCCTGCATGGTATACATTAACTGTCCTGTAAGGGAGTAAGTATCTATCCTACATGGTATACATTGCCTGTCCTGTAAGAGAGTATGTGTCAATCCTGCATGGTATACATTGCCTGTCCTGTAAGAGAGTATGTGTCTATCCTGCATGGTATACATTGCCTGTCCTGTAAGGGAGTAAGTGTCTATCCTGCATGATATACATTGACTGTCCTGTAAGAGATTAAGTGTCTATCCTGCATGGTATGCATTGCCTGTCATGTAAGGGAGTAATTGTATATCCTTCATGGGATACATTAACTGTCCTATAAGGGGGTAAGAGTCTGTCCTGCCTAGGATGCTTTGCCTGTCTTTTAAGGAAGTAAGTGTCTATCCTGCATGGTATACATTGCCTGTCCTGTAAAGGAGTAAGTGTCTATCCTGTGTGGTATACATTTACTGTCCTGTAAGGGAGTATGTGTCTATCCTGCATGGTATACATTGGCTGTCCTGTAATGGAGTAAGTATTTATCCTGCATGGTATACATTAACTGTCCTGTAAGAGAGTATGTGTCTATCCTGCATGGTATACATTAACTGTCCTGTAAGGGAGTAAGTGTCTATCCTGCATGGTATACATTGTCTATCCTGTAAGGGAGTACGTGTCTATCCTGCATGATATACATTGCCTGTCCTGTAAGGGAGTGAGTGTCTATCCTGCATGGTATACATTGCCTATCCTGTAAGGGAGTAAGTGTCTTTCCTGCATGGTTTACATTGTCAGCCCTGTAAGGGAGTAAGTGTCTATCCTGCATGGTATACATTGTCAGTCCTGTAAGGGAGTAAGTGTCTATCCTGCATGGTATAAATTAACTGTCCTGTAAGGAAGTAAGTGTCTATCCTGCATAGTATACATTAACTGTCCTGTAAGGGAGTAAGTGTCTATCCTCCATAGTATACATTAACTGTCCTGTAAGGGAGTATGTGTCTATCCTGCATAATATACATTAACTGTCCTGTAAGGAAGTAAGTGTCTATCCTGCATAGTATACATTAACTGTCCTGTAAGGGAGTAAGTGTCTATCCTGCATGGTATACATTAACTGTCCTTTAAGAGAGTAAGTGTCTATCCTGCATGGTATACATTGCCTGTCCTGTACGGGAATAAATCTCTATCCTGCATGGTATACATTGCCTGTCCTGTAAGAGAGTATGTGTCAATTGCATGGGATACATTGCCTGTCCTGTAAGAGAGTATGTGTCTATCCTGCATGGTATACATTAACTGTCCTGTAAGGGAGTAAGTATCCATCCTACATGGTATACATTGCCTGTCCTGTAAGAGAGTATGTGTCAATCCTGCATGGTATACATTGCCTGTCCTGTAAGAGAGTATTTGTCTGTCCTGCCTAGGATGCTTTGCCTGTCTTTTAAGGGAGTAAGTGTCTATCCTGCATGGTATACATTAACTGTTCTGTAAGGGGGTAAGTGTCTACCCTGCATGGTATATATTGCCTGTCCTGTAAGGGAGTAAGTGTCTATCCTGCATGGGATACATTGCCTGTCCTGTAAGAGAGTAATTAAGTGTCTATCCTGCATGGTATACATTGCCTGTCCTGTAAGAGAGTATGTGTCAATCCTGCATGGTATGAATTGCCTAACCTGTAAAAGAGCAAGTGTCAATCCTGCATGGGATACATTGCCTGTCCTGTAATGGAGTATGAATCTATCCCACATGGTATACATTAACTGTCCTGTAAGGAAATAAGTGTCTGTCCTGTAAGAGAGTAATTAAGTGTCTATCCTGCATGGGATACATTGCCTGTCCTGTAAGAGAGTAATTAAGTGTATATCCTGCATGGGATACATTGCCTGTCCTTTAAGAGAGTAAGTGTCTATCCTGCATGGTATACATTGCCTGTCCTGTACGGGAATAAATCTCTATCCTGCATGGTATACATTGCCTGTCCTGTAAGAGAGTATGTGTCAATCCTGCATGGTATACATTGCCTGTCCTGTAAGAGAGTATGTGTCTATCCTGCATGGTATACATTAACTGTCCTGTAAGGGAGTAAGTATCTATCCTACATGGTATACATTGCCTGTCCTGTAAGAGAGTATGTGTCAATCCTGCATGGTATACATTGCCTGTCCTGTAAGAGAGTATGTGTCTATCCTGCATGGTATACATTGCCTGTCCTGTAAGGGAGTAAGTGTCTATCCTGCATGATATACATTGCCTGTCCTGTAAGAGATTAAGTGTCTATCCTGCATGGTATGCATTGCCTGTCATGTAAGGGAGTAATTGTATATCCTTCATGGGATACATTAACTGTCCTATAAGGGGGTAAGAGTCTGTCTTGCCTAGGATGCTTTGCCTGTCTTTTAAGGAAGTAAGTGTCTATCCTGCATGGTATACATTGCCTGTCCTGTAAAGGAGTAAGTGTCTATCCTGCGTGGTATACATTTACTGTCCTGTAAGGGAGTATGTGTCTATCCTGCATGGTATACATTGGCTGTCCTGTAATGGAGTAAGTATCTATCCTGCATGGTATACATTAACTGTCCTGTAAGAGAGTATGTGTCTATCCTGCATGGTATACATTAACTGTCCTGTAAGGGAGTAAGTGTCTATCCTTCATGGGATACATTAACTGTCCTATTAGGGGGTAAGAGTCTGTCTTGCCTAGGATGCTTTGCCTGTCTTTTAAGGAAGTAAGTGTCTATCCTGCATGGTATACATTGCCTGTCCTGTAAAGGAGTACGTGTCTATCCTGCATGGTATACATTGCCTGTCCTGTAAGGGAGTAAGTGTCTATCCTGCATGGTATACATTGCCTATCCTGTAAGGGAGTAAGTGTCTTTCCTGCATGGTTTACATTGTCAGTCCTGTAAGGGAGTAAGTGTCTATCCTGCATGGTATACATTGTCAGTCCTGTAAGGGAGTAAGTGTCTATCCTGCATGGTATACATTAACTGTCCTGTAGGAGAGTAATTCAGTGTCTATCCTGCATGGGATACATTAACTGTCCTGTAAGAGGGTAAGTGTCTTTCCTGCATGGGATACATTGCCTGTCCTGTAAGGGAGTAAGTGTCTATCCTGCATGGTATAGGAATGCAGTCTCTGTTCTGCAAGGGATGCAGTCTCTGTTCTGCATGGGATGCAGTCTCTGTTCTGCAAGTGATGCAGTATCTGTTCTGCAAGGGATGCAATATCTGTTCTGCAGGTGATGCAGTCTCTGTTCTGCAGGGGATGCACGCTCTGTACTGCAAGGAATGCAGTCTCTGTTCTGCAAGGGATGCAGGCTCTGTTCTGAAAGGGATGCAAGCTCTGTTCTGCAAGGGATGCTGGCTCTGTTCTGCAAGGGATGCAAGCTCTGTTCTAAAAGGGATGCTGGCTCTGTTCTGCAGGGGATGCAGTCTCTGTTCTGCAAGGGATGCAGTATCTGTTCTGCATGGGATGCAGGCTCTGTTCTGCAAGGGAAGCAGGCTCTGTTTTGCAAAGGATCAGGCTCTATTCTGCAATGGATGCAGTCTCTGTTCTGCAATGTATGCAGTCTCTGTTCTGTAGTGGATGCAGGCTCTGTTCTGCAATGATTACATTACTTGTAATGCATTGGCTACATGTGTATTACTGCAAAATGTGACATTGTGTGGCTTTCAAATAAAGGTATAGATGGGTTGAAAATTAAGTGGAAATGTTTTATTTTGTTCCACAAGAGTTGTGTTTTTGTCAACAAGTTAGATAAGTTCTCCTGAAAGGTATAATTTTCATCATTTTTTTCCGATCCAGATAGAAAAATCTGACACAAGGGCATGTGTAATGAGGCTTCCCAAACATTTGGTGCCCAAGGGCCTTTTTGTACATTTCACCAAATAGCATATTCAATGTTGTTTACTGATGTCATAATGCATACTACTTTTCACTTAATGTTAACGTCAAATAGTTTCGCCTAAATAACGTATTTAAAGACGATTTGTCATTTTGTGAACAGATTTATTATAGACATACAATGTATATGTTTCATCACTCTTTTCTTAATGAACTTTACAGTAAAATCATTAATAAGTTGTGCATTGATGATCATGACTAATATTGCATGGGAGATGGGGCAGACAGAAATTTCCAGCACAGCCAAATTCACTGGAAATGTCTGGGATGCAAAAAAATACTGTTTGACCTTGAAATTTCCCCGGAAATTTTCAAACCAATTTGATAGTAATTCTTTCTCCCAAATGTCACACTGATAATCCATGGTCCTGGAAGCCCAATACTAAATCTAATCTTGTATAATGGCAATGACAGTTAAAACCGAACAGACAATCAACAAGAGACACACAAGAGACACACAAGACCACAAACGCAGTTTAAACACATCTAATTCTATCCATTTTTTTTTAACTTACATGCAATAAAGACATGAAAAACTTAGTCTATCACATTGCCCTATGGAAAACCAAAATCATTTCTCAGGGACATGAAAATGACATCTTTAAAAGACCTACTGGAAATAGCTGATTATTGATTCATCTCAACAAAGCCAAGGCAGAGTAAAATATCTGGCCTTTCTAATCTAACAATGTGATTTAGACAGTAGTCAAGAATTAAGAGTAATGACATTTTACCAAGCAATCATTTTCCTCTCCTATGTGTTAGCCAAGTACAGAACTGTGGATAGAAGGAAATATGGGGAAATCAGGAGGATAACTAGAGCTGTGACATTTCCTGGAAAACTTGGCTCTTGGGACAAATTACTGGTATCTAACAGTAAATGAATACCTGTAAGAGTTTGATTGTAAAACAATTTATCTAACTACATGTATGTCATCTAATGGAATGTTCGTGAAATGTTAAGCTCTGATTGCTCTTACAATCCTAAAAGTCACCCCAATTCTCAAGCTCTAGATGCTCTTGCCAGTCTTAAAGTCACCCCAATTCTCAAGCTCTAGGTGCTATTGGCAGTCTAAAAGTCACTCCAATGTCAAACTCTGGGTGCTCTTGCCAGTCTGAGATCGCACACCAATGACAAGCACTAGGTGCTATTGGCAGTCCAAAAGTCACCCTAATGTCAAACTCTGGGTGCTCTTGCCAGTCTGAGAGTCACCCCGCAATGTCAAACTCTGGGTGCTATTACCAGTCTGAGAGTAACCCCTTATGTCAAGCTCTAGGTGATCTTGCTAGTCTAAAAGTCACCCCAATGTCAAGCTCTGGGTGCTTTTGTTAGTCTGAAAATCAACCCCAATGTCAAACTCTGGGTCCTCTTGCCAGTCTGAAGGTCACCCCAATGTTAAGCTCTGGGTGCTTTTGTCAGTCTGAAAATCAACCCCGATGTCAAACTCTGGGTCCTCTTGCCAGTCTGAAAGTCACCCCAATGTCAAGCTCTGGGTGCTATTGTCAGTCTGAAAGTTACCCCCAATGTCAAACTCTAGGTGCTATTGTCAGTCTTAAAAACAACCCAATGTCAAACTCTAGGTGCAATTGCCAGTCTGAAAGTCAGCCTAATGTCAAACTCTGGGTGCTCTTGCCAGTCTGAGAGTCACCACGCAATGTCAAACTCTGGGTGCTATTACCAGTCTGAGAGTAACCCCTTATGTCAAGCTCTAGGTGATCTTGCTAGTCTAAAAGTCACCCCAATGTAAAGCTCTGGATGGTCTTGTCAGTCTGAGAGTCACACCCCAATGTCAAGCTCTGGGTGCTTTTGCCAGTCTGAACGTCACCCCAATGTCAAACTCTGGGTCCTCCAACTTCATTCAGTTTTTTTTGTGCACATTATGGTCAAAATTTCAAACAAATACAGCCCTCTGAGGCTATTAATACCTGGTAAATCTAGGGCATAGTCAGGATGGACATATCCAAGGACTAAAGGTTTGCCAGGACCAGGACTGATGATGTGTCAAGATGATTAAGTAACTGCAAAAATAAAAATAAAAATTTAGTATATAAGCAGATAATTGAAGCTTTCTTCCAACTAAAAGATAAGGCAAAGTAACTTATTGTTGGGAGTCAAACAAGGAAAAGAGAAAACATATGGCAGAGCTTGTTTTGTTTTGCTTAATTGACTCCAATAAGTATAACTTATTATTGTTATTAAGCCAGAGATATGAAACTACACACACATGTGCATTTTTGTATTGACAATTTGTGTACATAATTGACTTTTTTCTCTTCAAGCTTTTACAATACCGGAAAAAAAAAATATGAAAGTATTTAAAGAAGAGCCTCAAAATAGGATACCTCCTATCTTATATGGTCTTTGTTAAAAAGGCTCGAAACAAGCTGTCTCAAAAGTAATCTTGTTTGTATCATTAAAAAAACATGTTATTTTTAAACACATTTCAGGTTTTTTCCTGGCTCAATCAAATATCAATTTAAGTATAATTACATAAGTTTTAATACTGTCAGCAGAAACCTATGTTCTGTTAAACATGTCAGGGGAATTAATTGGCTTTTTGAATCTTTTAAAATTCCCTCTAAAGGTCTTTCAACATTTAATTGAAGTTTCTTAATTTAAGCGACATAAAATGGAAAAGACAGGAAAAATATAATTACTAAACTCAACAAAGCCTTGCTTTTAATCAATAGCACTTATAATTTCCCTGAATTTTATTGAGAAGTTTGTGCTTTTTTTTATTCTTTTATGCTATTCTACCAAGTCAATTAACAGACAATCTCCTCAGAGCTCAGTTTTAGACAATTCCTATTATTTATAAGCTTTGTATATGTTTTCGAAATACCAATAAACGCTCTTGCAATATAGCTTGCACCTGTTAAATTAATTCATTTTAACAGATGCATTTCCTGCCTTTCTGTTGAAAGTTTTATGTGTTTTTCATTTTAACATTTGAAAATTTTGTCTCAAGTTATCCCACCCAAGAGTCTGTTGAAGCAACATGCAAAATGCCAAAGTCTGTAAACATCACCTTTGCGGCTCCAATGATATTTTTTTTACTCTCTCTCTCAAAACAATGCCATATATTTGTTCAAGTTAATTTTACATTGTTTTTTAGAACATAATCAAATATTTACATTCACCTAGTCTTGTATAGATAAAACTGGACGTTCATATTGTATAACACGCAAACAGTTATGACGTCATGGCTTACTTCAATATTGCGCTCTGATTGGATTAGCGCGACATCATTTAACCAATGATATAAGATGTTACAAAAATCAGCTATTCTTTTATACAAGCATATGTTGTCAGTTACACTTCCACTTACAAGAGAAAATACTCAATCATAGGAGGTACTGCTAATTTTTTAATCGCAATGATTATTTTTTGTAAGTTTAAATAGCTGGCGCGCTTCATGGAATTTGCTCGCGTGCCCGTCTACGTTCATAGAGCATAAATACAACAAAAATGTGATCAAACCTTAAATAAAGGCATATTATTTTCAATCTACTTGGGCATCATAAAAGATCTCATTTAACTAAAAAAATCTATTTTATACTAACTATGTATTATCAATTGACAACTGTTTTGAATTTAAAAAGAAATAACCTGAGCTCCACTTTGGTTCTAGACCCCATTCTAAAGTGGAAGATGCATGTGTCAATACCATTCATAAATTATGTAGACTTGGCTTTCTTATATTTCAAAATGAAATTAAATATCTATAAAAAGCTAATTTTTTGGCCTTAACCGTAGCCTTTGTTCAAACACATTACAACTGCAAAGAACAGTAACTTCTGTAACCAGAACAAGCTGACATGGATTCTTTCAAAGCTGTCTTTCTTATGATGAGAGAGATGAGCTAAGGGATGCCCTGACTTTAGAACAATCATGATTAGGTTTTGCAATTTCTGTAGCATAGAAAGTACAAATTAAAAAAAACCTGTACTATTGCAATAGGAAAAGTGCCAAGGAGCAAACTTGGCACATACTTACAGTAAAGTAATCTGCAGTATAAGCCTGGTCATACTATGGTCATTTCAATGGTCTCAGATCTGTTCTGTAGGTCTTCCCTGATTGTTCTGGGACAACCTCATCACTCACTGTAATGAAAATATATGGAAGCATTAGCAAGTCCTTCTGCTATTTTAACTGATTTATCATTAGATTAAATCATTAACTTACATTTCATTACACTCAATTGATGGCAATAATAACAAAATAAGGGAGAGACTTGAAATCCCTAGTATGTGTCTCAATGCTCTGTAAAGTTAGCAACAGACTGTTGCATACAGTACCCATGTCCTGGATCTGGCATTATTTAAGGAATGAATTGCGGGGTTGATGTCATTATCGGGGTACGAACGCAATTGGGCTGGTCAAAGTGTGTGGAGGACTCCACGCATACTTTGACCAGCCCAAGTGCGTTCATATCCCCGATAATTGGGCTGGTCAAAGTGTGTGGAGGACTCCACGCATACTTTGACCAGCCCAATTGCGTTCATATCCCCGATAATGACATCAATCCCGCAATTCATTACTTATACTTACACCAATAGTACATTATTTCATTCAAGAATTGTTAAAAAAATACTTCATTTCATTAAAGAAAACCTTTCAGTTATCCTTTCTTACCCATTCTGTAAATAGAACAACCCGAGTGTAACCGGAAATGTTTTTTTCAAATGACGTCACAATAACGCGGGAAAAGATCAACCACTTGAAATCACTTTTAAACGTAAAATTGAAACACTTATGGCAACAATACATTTAAAATATAATAAATTAACACTTTCTAAAATGTTGATTTATATTTTATGGGACCTGCTGACACAATACAAACAATAACAACATCAGTAGTTTTCATGTATATTGTTATGCCATTGCGATCCGAACATATCCGAAGATGTTGCATTCATCGTTTGATAAACACAATTGCCGAAAGGCAGTTCATTTAAGGAATGGAAGTTGAGGTGTAAATATTACATACACAAACTCATTCCCTATTAATTTCTTTTGTCCGCAAGCATTGGATTTCATTTGATATTGGATTTGTAAACTGTTGGTTTTGGGTGTTGTATATCTTTTTTCTAATAATCGTTTCCAGAAATCAACCTTTTTCTGATATGGGTTTCTGAAAGTGCTCAGCTTTTTTAGCTAAAAATACCAGTCATTAATGCAAACACATGTTTTCATAAGGAAGACTTTACACCCATTTTTTTGTATATTCCAAATTAGAATCAAATGATATCCCAAGAAATGACCTTACCAACTAAGAGGCTTTCCCACAGACTTGCAGCTGCTGATTTCATAGAACTTGTGAACTATTTTTTTGTTTTTTAAATTACCCGTTTGAAATGACAAATATAACCATTTGTTTGTGTTTGAAACATCATGTAATAAAAGTTATATCAAATTTACATGAAAATAAATACATCCGTTTGGTAATATTATTGTGCTCCCGATGTCACACAATTTTATGTTGCCCCAGAACTTGTGCAAATATTTTAATATAAATTAAAAAAATTAAAAATATACGAGTGATTGCAATAAACTTCGCAAAATTCTGCTCGTCAATCATTTAAATAAAGGCAAGATCACAATGTCATTTTGCAACAAACAGATGGTCAATTTGTACTGCCAAAATTGGCTTCACATTCAAAGAATTACCCATCTCCTGTTACATTCTTGCAAGCATAATTTAAATCCATACTAATGTTTCATTTATGGATGCTCTGCAGGGTTATAAGCAAGCCTCTTCAGTAGTTATTTCCTGGTGATATGTCAACATGCATAATATGCCACATTGCTGATGGCTGCAGTCATGGGATGTTATTTAACCATAGATATTGCACTTGATTTTAAATGCACTTGACAGATTGGATTGTATTTAAAACTATGATATCTTTATGCTTAAAAAAATGAAATGCTAAATTCATGTCCAAAAAGTATTAATAAAATTACAGAGTAATGCACCAGTCATTTTTGTAACCACGGCCCACCCAGGTCCGTGGAATAGCGGGGACTTTGACTTTCAGTCCAGCCAAGACTGGGCAAAGTCTCCGCCCTGCGGGGATGATCTGTTGGTAAAATCCCTGCCAAATGCCCCCGCACCCAAGGGACCCTAGATAAGGTCAATTTCCCGCTATATTTGGCGTGAAGACAAAACCACCGCAGTCACCAGGCACTGCGGGGCAACCTGGAAAGTAAAAACACGGCCCCTTTCCCCGACTATCCCCGGTATACCCCCCGGACCTGGGGGGGGGGGGGGGGGGGGGGGGGCGTGGTTACAATTGACTGGTGCATAACAAACACTATGGAAATAATAAAATTAGGACTGTTTGAAACAGTATACAATTCATGTAGGTGTAACTGTTATATCTAATACCAAACTCCTCCTTTTGAAAATGGCAAGTAGATATACATCATTTAATGAAAAGCAAAATTCCTACTACTCTTAGAATGTAATTCAATGGCAGACATCAAAGGAAGGGAGGCTACTTTTACACTTAAAATTGCCAGTATCTATGGAAGGGAAACAACTGCATCTGAGCTGTGGTATTCTCACTTAGAAAAAAGGAAACTCCAGTTGCTGACCTTTGTTGGCATCCTTCATCCAGGCACTGAAAGTCTTGATGGATAAGTGGTAAACATAAACCTAAAATATAAAGCTGTTTGGCATCCCAAACCTGGCTAACTTGTTGTTGATAATCAATTATCTAGTAAGAATTGTAGTTTTCAGAAATAGGTGGATTTTGAGAAAGATGATTCACAGAGAAAAGATGTTGCCCCGATCAATTTGTCATAATTGTTAGACAAAGTTTGACAAGTTCCCAGAACATTCTTTAGCACTTCTGTGAAAATATTTGTGGAGCATGTAGACAATACAGACACATGCATCTCTATAACTAGCTTTTTTTTTAGGTTTTTATTGTATAAAGATTTGTAATGTCCCTGAATGAAATGCAAACTTAGAAAATTATTGTCAAGTGTTTTCATACCTTTAAATGATTACAGAACTACCAAAAACACTTCAATATAGAAGTAAGTTTACATCTTAATACCTGGTGATTACTTCAAAATAGGAAATTACATCTAATTACATTTACGGAGACTCAGCTATGTGCCCCTTCAACTAATGTTTAGTTATGCCAATATCCCGGTGCTGGGAAATCTGTTGGTGCCCTGACAACAACCATTGACAAGATTGTTGTCTCAAAGCAATTCCCTCAAACAGGAAAGTGTGTCTCTAAGCATGGGACTGACCATAAAACTGACTAAAAGCTTCAGCAATAATTAATGCTTCATTCGAGACAGCATCTCGGCTAAATCATTGACACTGAGCGACGATACGGTATAGATTTTCCTGGAGAATCTGTTTTGTTACCAGTATTGATCCACACGAAATAAGCAACATTTCCCCTGTGACAAGTTTGTGAGGGCTAATATGACAATATCTTAAATGCAAACCAATTTAATCAGACTATAGGAGCGGAGAAATAGTCTGCCGCGTGGCAATTATGCTTGTCCTATAAACTGATGATTCAATTGGCCTGGCAAACAATTCCAAGATCAACACAAAATTGTTGTTTGCTAGAGGGATGAAGAGCTAACTAAAAAAGGGTTAAACCAAAAATGACAATTGTAATGGTTTATATCTAGTACAAATAAGGAACTACTGAACTTTTGTTCTGAACTAAAGTTTTGCAAAAAAAATAGCTACAATAGATTCAGGTGTAAGATAGGTTCTATTATACAAGTTTGTTAAATATATTATGTGACAACAGGAATGAATTTCCATTTACCAATAAACCACCCTTAGCAATGATGCCTACATTCAACCCACACTACAGTAGTATGAAACTCCAGCTAACATTCAGAGGGACTGCCTTTGTCATTTTATTTAAGGCATTTCCACGCTACCATAAGTTATACTTTTGAAAGTAATATACCACGAAATCTTAAATTTCAGTCCTACAAATGGAAGTCAACAAAGTGGACAACTTGAGATTGGACCAATTAATTCCGGAATATGAACACTCCTCATTTCCCATGGCATTGATCCCTGTACAAGAACCAGCAGCTCTTAGAAAATTACCATTCTTTATGAACTTTAAATCTGTGCAGTTATGTGTCAAATAACATTTCCTTACCAGGGAAAAACCAGTCTGGTAACAAGGTTTATCAATTAGTGTAACAACTAAAATATTTCTAGTTTATTCAAATTAGATGAAAACGGAAGCTATAGGCATTGTGGAGGGAGAATCAAATGGTCCTGAAAATTGCCTATCGGTTCTGGCTTGCATTTAATTGGTTAAAAGGACACAATCTTTTCTGTAATGTTCAAACTTGCTCTTTAATGTCTGCTTCATAGATAAAATTGTCTCATTTTTCATAGAAATAAATCTTTATGAAAATGCAACTGGCTAAATAAATATTCTTAATGCAACATGCAGATAAAAGTTGCATGCATGTTAACCGTTAAAAAAAACAAGTTCTTAATTATTTATTGCACTGAACAATCGCTTATAAGGTACAAAACAGACTATAGAACTTCTCCATTTTCAAAGTACAGCCTTATCAATGTGGACCATATCACAAAGAGTACTGAATCAATGGCAAATCACTACATCACTACTTTTTTTCTCTCACTCCCTGGTGATGTCTTAAGCTGTGTTGCTAAATTATCTAATTTCTCTTTCTTCTAATCTTAAATCTAAACAAATTAAGACAAGTGAAGAAATGACAAAACCTAAATTCCTCAGCTGCTGAGTAAACATGTTTGCACACTTGTCATGGCTGTTTCAAAATTTTGTTATCGGCTTATCAAGTTAGTCTTTTCAACACTGTAAAATCTTGACTGGCAAGAAGAAATGCTCACAGCCTAAGGGAGACAAATATGACAAACTTTCTCCAGAAAGGCCAATTGAATGCTTTACCCTGAAAGGTCATTTAATGTGAATATTAAAAGTAGGTTAATGTTGGAGAATCAGGGAGTGGTGGCAGGCTCAAAACATGGCCATGTTATACCAAAGATGATATAAATAAACTAAAATTGTATCAAGATGACACATATGTTTTGGTGTAATGTGGCTCATTTATATCAATGGAAAGTTCAGACAAAATCATTTATGCTGTTGTCGGAGAACTAGAATTTTTACACATAGAAACTGTAGCAATAGTGGCAATAACCATTTTTAAATAGTGAGTACCCGGTATTTGAAATATAAAAAAAAAAAAAACAAGTAAACTACATCCCACGGTCAACCAATATTTCTATTAAGTTTTATGAGTGAACCTGTCAGACATTTTGCGATCTATGTGACCCATGATTTATAAGACTATTTAAGACAAGGGCTGTAACTTTTGTCTACTATAAAACAAAGTTGTATGTGCATAGCCAGGAATTTCAAGAAGCAGACAGACACATAAATCTAAAAAAAAACACATTTAATTGGAATTTAACCCTTGGTGTTTTGAAAACTCATTTAAATTGCATGAAACATCATCACATATAAGCTTGTGATCTCTTAATTCCTTAATAATCTGTCAAATCCAAAAAAATCATTGTCTGGGATGCCCTCAACGATTTACACAAGTATGTATCAATTTCAAAGAAAATAGTTCCACAGTGATGTAATCTGAAAGGACAACCCACATTCAATTGCAGATGTCTCTTTTTGCAAAGACGAGATATCTCTTATTTTCAATCCAGTAATGTTCAAATAGATTTTATAAAGCTGTCATTATCAACGTAAATGATGGATGCAAGTATGAAACAACAGCACAAGACCGTCAAAAACTTGGTTCAACTGTTTGCAAATGAACTTTTGAGAAATTGAAGACTCTGGTGCATTAATGAGCGCGGTTTTCGCTCTGCCAAACTACACCAAGAGAATTTTCAATCATCTATAGCCTGCCGATCGCCCTCACACATGTCATCGTCAGCAACTGCACATATTATTTTACGTAACAATGTATCAACGCGGAATATTTACCTAAGGGGCTGGCTCGTACACCCACAAATCATCCCTACATGTACAGTTTACCAAGTGGTTTCACAACAACAAGCTGTTAACTTAAATTTAGCCTTAACTCACACTCATTTAAGTGCTGAAAACTGAGAAGTTCAAAATCGCTTTTAGGGCAGTAGAAAATGACCGGCTCTTCATTGCATAAAGGCATTATGGGCATGTTTTTAATATCTGATTGATGAGAACGCTAAGCTAAGTTTATTTGAAAACAGAAGTATAGCTAGCAGTTATTTACAACCTTAGTTATGTTCATTAATAATTGTTATTTAGGAAAAATTATGTTTTAATTTTCATATTATGATATTATAATTTAGCAAGATCGCTTTTGCGCTTTTTTGTCAACATTATATAAGAATTCATTAGATATTGCATATCCGGTCTTATGTTCTACTATACTGTGGCAGGGAAAACACAGGGTACATAATTATAGATCAAATACTATTTAGCAACATGTATCCAAGTAATCCATTCTGTATGAGGAACATGAAAAATGAGTATGGATATCTTATGTTGACTGTCAACCAACATTTTGACCATCTTTAACATTCAACAAAAATATGTTGAGATACCAAACATCATGACTTTACAATTGTACTACATTTATATCACAATGATGATAAATCAAAGACACATATAAATGATGGTTCATCTTCTAAAACATTGATTGGTGACTGAAAAAGCAACAGAGTAGAAATGATGATGATGGGAATTGTAACAACAAGAGGCAACAACAGAGACAAGAGTATTAGTTACAGCCATAGGTGGAAGTATTAGGCAGAGGTGGTGAAAACAATGTAATATATCATAGACAGGTATAGACATTATTTCCCCTTACCCAATTCATCTACCCTTGCCCAACCCATCACCCTTTGCCCAATCTTTCATCCCTTGGCCAACGTTTCAGCCCTTGGCCAACACTTCAGCCCTTGCCCAACCCTGCACCCCTTGCCACATCCTTCAACCTTTGGCCAACCTTTCACCCCTTACACTCACCTGTTGCCTCATCCTTCACCAGTTGGCCAACCCTTTACCCCTTGTGCAACATTTCACTCCTTGCCCAACCCTTCACTCCTTGACAAACCCTTCACCCCTTGGAAAACCCTTTGCCCACCCTTCACCCCTTGCCCAATCTTTTGCCTCTTGCTCAAACCTTAGCCAACCCTTCGCCTCTTGGCAAACCCTTCACCCCTTGGCCAACCCTTCACCCATTGCATAATATTTTGCCCCTTGTCAAACCCTTCACCCCTGGCAAACCCTTCACCCCTTGCCAAACCCTTCACCCCTGGCAAACCCTTCACCCTTTGGCCAACCCTTCGCCTCTTGGCAAACCCTTCGCCTCTTGGCCTAACCCTTCACCACTTGCCAAACCTTTCACCCTTGCCTAACCCATCACCTCTTGCCAAATCCTTTGCCCCTTGCCTAGCACTTCATCTCTTGGCCACCCCTTCATCCCTTGCCCAATCCTTTGCCCCTTGCCCAACCCTTCACCCTCGCCCAATCCTTTGCCCCTTGGCCAACCATTCACCCTTGCACAATCCTTTGCCCCTTGCCTAACCCTTCACCTCTTGCTCAATCCTTTGCCCCTTGCCTAACCCTTCAACCCTTGCCAAACCCTTCACCCCTTGCCCAATCCTTTGCTCCTTGGCCAACCATTCACCCTTGCACAATCCTTTGCCCCTTGCCTCACCCTTCACCTCTTGCTCAACCCTTCAAACCCTCCACCCCTTGACCAATCCTTCACCCCTTGCCCAATCCTTCACCCCTTGCCCAATCCTTCACCCCTTGCCAATCCTTCACCCCTTGCCCAGTCATTCACCCAGTGCCCAACCCTTCACCCCTTGCCAAACCATTCACCCCTTGCCCAATCATTCACCCCATGCCCAACCCTTCACCCCTTGGCCAACCCATCACCCCTTGCCCAATCCTTTGCCCCTTGCCAAACCCTTCACCCCTTTGCCAACCCTTTGCCTCTTGCCAAACCCTTCAGCCCTTGGCCAACCCTCCACCCCTTGCCCAATCCTTTGCCCCTTGGCCAACCCTTCACCCCTTGCCAGACCCTTCACTTCTTGGCCAACCCTTCACCCCTTGCCTAAACAGACATTATTTTGAAAAACTTTTTTATGATAGTAAATGGTTTTCGAGAAATCCAACTTCTTATCCAATTTGTATCTGTGATGGCCTCTGTCGACTGAGTCGCCCTTGCTGAAGTACTAGACTGTGTTGATGTCTACAAGGTCATCATGGATCTTGTACATCAAATGAAGTCTTCTTTGTTAACATAGCTGTTCAAGAGTCATCCATCTGAGGTCTTTGATCATCGTGGGGATGCATCCTGCAGTTCTTGATGAGTAGTTCTTGTAAATGAAGCTTGCAACTCTTTACTGTACTTGCTCATAAGGTTAAAGAGGGTTTGTAAGGGTCCCAGACAGATGAGGCCTTTTCTAGGATTTGTCAGACCATGGTTAATGGGAAGCTTCCTTAATTGGTGGCATACCATTTTAAAGGTTTGAAACCCATCTGCCAAGTTTCCTCGCAATTGTATAATTAATACAGAGAGGTCCCCTTGAAGTCTGTACCTGTCTTGTTCACTGGTGATGGCTTTGAAGAGCATTTCTTAAAGTGTGTGACACCGATCAACATTTATGTTGTGCAATAGTTTAAAAGTCGATGGATTTGTGTAATCCATTGAATCCATATCTAATAATCTATGTGGTTATCTGATAACAATATTTATGACAAGAAGCACAAACTCAAATTTAAGATATTATGACCAATGTTCGAGTGAAAATTAAACATTTAAGCTTTGGTTCAGTACAGCACATTATTAAGTAAACAATTAGTATTATTTTAATATACTTCATGGAAATCTGACATAAATAAGTGCAACTAAACATGATTTTTTATGCATTAGTGTACATGAGCGCAATTAAAATGTGACCTAATTTATAATTAATATTATTTAACATGAAACATAGGGATTTTTCTAGTATTATCTACAAAACAAGCCAATTTAGACTAAATGGTTCCAATTCTCCGGAGGATACTTTCGATCTCTCCCCCAAACAGACGTGTAGAGTAAAAAAATGACTTTATTACTGATCAAAATTAAACGCTGAGAGTAAAAAAATGACTTTATTACTGATCAAAATTTAACGCTGATCAGTTTTCCACGTCTGTAAAGCTCGAAATTTACTGTTGAAATGTTTCCAAGGTCAGTTTTCAACGTGGTCACAAAATAATGTTACACCAAAAATCTGACCAACTGATCTAAGACGACTGGTTCTTACAAACCTGGGAGTAGACTTTGTAATACAAACACACTTCAAAACATGCACTCTGCTTTTCTTCTCATCTTCATCAATCGTGAGTGTACCTAAAATATCCTTTCGGTAGATTTATAAACGAAAAGAATATGCTCTTCTTATCAGATGATCTACAAATCGCCTCCTTAATCTTCGCACGTGTTTATGTCTTCAGCAACTACTTCCCGCCATATGTCAAACACGCTGGAGATTCACTGGTTGAAATATTACGATGAGCGATTTGATTGGTCGATATCTGCACACTATCGAGGACCGTAGCCGAATGTATCCGATTCAGTCATAGATGCTACACGGTCACGCCCCTTCACTGTCAGTAAGGTAAGTCATTTATTTTAGAATTGATTAATGCATTGTGTTTCATTTAGTTTCATGTTTTACCATGGTTATGCTTATAGCCCTGCTGCTGTGTAATTACGTGATACAAACTGGGTGTAGTGTGGCGACGATTTTAACTGTAAACATGTGCAGTAATGTTTACTATTAAAATATTTTCTGCAAAAAAAAACACCAAAGCAGCAAAGTTAAACTTGAATGATAAAACTATTTTACAATCTAGAAATAAGAACATGTACATGTCAACAGTGGCCTGTTAATTTCAATGAAAGTAACTTAAAATGTTCAGTCATATATATTTCATTATCATATTTTATTATCTTAAATGTACCTGAACTTTGTATAATTTGAACAAACTCATGTTGCTTTCTACATTTCTCAATTTGAAATGCAGCTGACTCATTACATTTTCTAAAAAGAATATGTTAATTAGAGAAACAAAGTAGAAACAAAACAAATGAGTAAATTGTGTAATTTTGTGTAGATAAGTTGTTTAATTAGTATGTCATTATAAGTGTGTGTGTTTTTTTAATTTTCTATTTCAGTGTATATTTTCTAGCCTTATTTGGTATAATGATTTAAAGCCCCAGGGAATTAGCTGTAGCCTGTATGTGTAGCCAGTACCCTGTATGTGTAGCATGTATGAGTAGCATGTAGGTGTAGCTGGTAGGTGTAAGTGTAGCCTGTAGGTGTAGCCAGTATCCTGTAGGTGTAGCGTGTATGAGTAGCATGTAGGTGTAGCTGGTAGGTGTAAATGTAGCCTGTAGGTGTAACCAGTACCCTGTAGGTGTAGCGTGTATGAGTAGCATGTAGGTGTAGCTGGTAGGTGTAAGTGTAGCCTGTAGGTGTAGCCAGTACCCTGTAGGTGTAGCGTGTATAAGTAGCATGTAGGTGTAGCTGGTAGGTGTAAGTGTAGCCTGTAGGTGTAGCCAGTACCCTGTAGGTGTAGCGTGTATGAGTAGCTGGTAGGTGTAAGTGTAGCCTGTAGGTGTAGCCAGTACCCTGTAGGTGTAGCATGTATGGGTAGCATGTATGTGTAGCTGGTAACTGGTAGGTGTAGCCGGTAGGTGTAGCTGGTAGGTGTAGCTGGTAGGTGTAGCTGGTAGGTGTAGCTGGTAACTGGTAGGTGTAGCTGGTAGGTGTAGCTGGTAACTGGTAGGTGTAGCTGGTAGGTGTAGCTGGTAACTGGTAGGTGTAGCTGATAGGTGTAGCTGGTAACTGGTAGGTGTAGTTGGTACGTGTAGCTGGTAACTGGTAGGTGTAGCTGGTAACTGGTAGGTGTAGCTGCTAACTGGTAGGTGTAGCTGGTAACTGGTAGGTGTTGCCGGTAACTGGTAGGTGTAGCCTGTAGTTCTATGTGTAGCCTGTAGATGTAGCTTATAGCCTGTATGTATAGCCTGTAGTTGTATGTGTAGCGCGTAAATGTAGCTGGTAGCCTGTTGGTGAAGCAATTAACTCATAAGTGTAGCCTGTTGCTTTAGGTGTATGCTGTAATTGAGCTGTTAGCCTGTAGGTGTA
Organism: Mya arenaria; assembly: GCF_026914265.1. Lineage (NCBI taxonomy): Eukaryota > Metazoa > Mollusca > Bivalvia > Myida > Myidae > Mya > Mya arenaria. The sequence goes on from NC_069123.1 coordinate 50,321,325, forward strand.
GCTGGTAGCCTGTATATGTAGTATATAGGTGTAACCAGTTAACCTGTAGGCAATTACAAAATTACAGATGTATATCTTTAAGTTGCCTGCACATCTCTGAAATGTTTACAGAATGGCCTTGGTATGTTGTAAACTTTTTCTGCTAGGTTCTATAGGGTTACTAGGGAAACAAATATTTCAAGTGATTCATGTTATAGTAAAAGTTCAGACAGAGTAAGGCAATGATAATACTTCTCAATCATATCACTGTGATAAGAACTGAATGAGTTGTTCAGATGATAAAATGAATAAGATTGACATGTGACAATAATTTATGTTAATAAATTCATTATATATTCTGCTAAGTTTCCCTTTCCCATGTCTGTGAATTTGAGAAGTAATTTGAAGTTGTGAGTTGGTATTACAGTTGCTAGCTGTTTGTTTCTTAAAAATAACATCTGATTTTCTATCAGGGGCGTAGCCAGCGTTACGCACTTACGCATGTGCATAACATCATTTTGAAAAATGAAAAAAAATATGGCAAAAAATGACATCAAAGTTGAGGGCTAAGCTAAATATTGATATCAGAATAAAGGGAAAATCAGCTATAGTAAGCATTGTTTCCCTGCGCTAGAGAGCTTTCTGTGCCTAAATCAATCACTTGGTAACTACAAAGTCGACAGCCTCAAATCTATAAATCCCTCCAAATACAAATCAGTGCTCAACATGTTAGTTCCATTGTCCTTTTTTCCCCTTGGGAGGCCCCTCCCTGAACCCACTAATGGCTACAGGGATATTTACCTCCCACACCCGCCCCCTTTTATGCGTAACATTCAGTTAAGCCTTGCTATGCCCCTGTCTATACAACGAATCATAAAAAATGAAAAATAGCTAGTTACTGAAAAGAACTTTCATGAATAACCTGTAAATAGTAGTGTTGTGCTGATGATCGATTATAATCGACAATTGATCGGAAAGGCCTACTCGGCGACAATCGTTAGTGAAATCTGAACAATCGATAGTGAAATCTGAACAATCGATTATACAAACAAGGGACGTAGCCGCTACCGAATAATTTACTTATTTCTGGTTAATGCTAGTTTATGTTGAAATGTAAAGGTGTTACTATGTAAAGTTATGTACTCATATTCTTATCAAGTCAATAAGTTACTACAGTACCTTATTACAAATTTTCTTTGTAATTTAACTGCTAAAGGATTGGTTCTCAACTTCTCATGTTTGTGGTTTAAAAGTGATTTTTAAAACATGTTATCGTTTACTTCTAACCATGTAAGAATTTAGTTTTTTCAGTTTTCTGAAAGAAACTGTTCCTGTAAAACAGAAACTGTTCTTGTAAAAGAATATTCAACTCTTGTTGAACTTGTTTCTGACTGATTATTAAAAAGAAATTGATATCTTTTTTTGTGTTTATTTTATACATGTATACATTACTAAATGTAAGACAATAATTAGATCCTATGGTCTCATGTTCTGTAAAAGTAACTTGTAAACACTAAAAGAAAGTCGCTTTCTGAATAAATAATGTAATTTATATAAAGAAATCTACAAACAATATTGTAAGGGAACATTGGTGCTTAAAACTGGTGCATGCACTGTATCTGTTTGCCTTAAATATGATGAGCAAAGATAATTAAATAATAATTAAATCGATTAATAATCAATCATTAATCAGTTTCATAAACCGATTATCAATAGTATTTTTTCTGACCGCTTCCCAACACTAGTAAATAGGCATCTTATAAACCTGCTTTAAAGCTTACTCGTTGAGCAAATTTTGCTCCACTCAGAAGGAAGTGAAAATGCGGTAACACAATAAACTAATGCATCATATTTATATTCCCATACATCATATTTGATTCAAAAACTGCAAATATTATAGTCAGCAGCTTAAAGCAAGTGTCCCAGCTTTGTTCAGTAAGTTTGCTTTCATTGGCACATAATGAAACAAGTTACTGATTGTGTTAGGTCTCTTAAACACTTCTTATTAACCTACAGCCTCATATCAAAAAGTATCTACAATGCATATAATTTTGTTCAAAAGAATGTTGACTGAACTTGTAAAACATAAACATATGTAAGCATTTAAATGTCACTGGACCTCTCACTGCTGCAGATAACCTTTGATATATTTAGTTGCTAAGAAATTACTTTATTTCTAACTTTTATGCTTGTAAAAGGGTTGTAGTATTTTTTAAACTATTTTTGATTTATATTTGATAACCCTCTTTGCAGAAAATTATGGGCCTTTAAGTTCCATGAAGTTGATATTGTGTCAAATTACATCTTACATGATCAACATCCTCAATAAAGATTAAATACATAATTTCTTGCATACTATAAAGTAAGGTTTCAAATGACAGGCTAGCTGTCAGAGAAAATGAATTTGTCATCACCATTACAAGGTTGTATATCAGCAGGCTGACAGTGACTTGTGGTGTTGGAGACACATTCTGCAATTTGTGTTTACATCAAGACAGTTTATACTGTTGTTTTTCTGTACATGTGTTCAGATCATTTAATAACAAGGAACTATGTTCAAACATTGCACGGTATTTCTGCATATCTTTACTTTATTTGATAGTTTACATATATGTGTATACTTTTAGTGAAACATGTCAGATTCTTATCTGATAATTTTTGCATACCATTAAAGATACCTTTAAATGGATATGGTACAATAATTGTTATTGCATTTTATATATTTATTACACATATATGTGAACAGATCTTTCTAAGTTTCATTTATTTGTACCAATTTTGACCCTTATTTGCCTGTTTATGTTGAATATATAATAATATGCAATTCAGGTTTAAAAATCTCAGGAGTTAATAATAGCACAAAACATTTTCTATTTTAAAGGGATTTTATGTCCTTGATATCTAAAAAGGAAGTAATAGATGATAATTTGGAGAGCTGTTTCCTTATTACAGATGGCGATAAACTACAGCTGTATTGCACGGGGGACAGTTATCCTGTGTAGCCATGGCAACCAGGCGGGCTCAACAAACTATGAGCAGTTTGCTGATTCTGTCCTCAAACAGATTCCGACCAGGAACAATGGGAAAACCACAGTCAACATGAACGGGTAGGTGAACTTCATGGGCCAAACCTTGACAATTTACTGTAAATAGGATGTGTTATTTTAGACTTAAATGTTGTATTTGCAATTTATCATATTGAAGAAACATTTTGAAAAAAATTAAATGCAGTGATCATATACTGAAAGCTTTCACCGATGGAACTTTTCTTATTTTATAACTGGAAAATTGTCTTTGGACTTAATAATGAAAATGTTGTTTATAAACGCAGTTACATGTAGACACTCAGACTTATTGAATGTTGGATCTTTGTCTTCATGGAGAGCACAGTTTATTATTAAATTGGGCTATTAATAATCTTTATCATTCACTATAATATTAAATATATATTTGATAAAGCATTTAAATGTATGTACAGATTACTGTACGTATATCTTCGATTTCAGGCAAGCTGAGAAGTGTTAACTTTGTGCTTCGTTTTATTAAATTCAAAGAATTATTGTGATATAAACTTACTGTTATTTGTTTTGCTTGAATGTGTCTTATGTTTTTATTTTGTTTTCTAGGTAATCATCTTATCATTTTGCTTGATTAATTTCATGGTGTTTTTCAGTTGCAAGTTTCATTGTATAGTAGAAAATGGCATTATTTTCATGTGTGCAGCGAAGCCAGACTTTAAAACACAGCCTTGTTTCGCTTTTCTCACAGAGGTATGGGCTTTTTTTCCTCAGAATTCAACCAAAACAAAAGCTGTATGTTTTCTCTCAAAACTGTATATCAATTAGTGAGTGTTTGGCATTTCATTTTGACATTTTCTCTGGAAATTATCTGATGTATCAGTATTTAAAACTGGCTATTACAGATTGCATAAGGTTTCATAACATATCTCGGATTTGCATGAATATTTTATGTGAAACATATTATATCATCTCATTATGATCTCATTTAGGTACTATTTATGCAGTCTTTCTTTCAATTTACATAAAAGAGTTTTCAACTCGACTGACTTGATCAAGTACTTTGAAATTGCCTTATCGTTACTTGGCACTTGTATCTGATTTACTTTACTTTAAAAATTAAAACAGTAAAAAATAAGCATCTGCTTGTTGTATCAACTATGTACTTTCACATGTTTATAAAAGCAGGGGATCTAATTTCGATAGGGCATGTAATGCCTTTTCTTTCTTGCTAAATTTGCATTTTGCTTAGGTTAGTTGAAGTTTCATGTATATGTTGTTATGCCATGTTGTCCATCGTCTGTTTTAGTAACACTATCATTAAAACAATACAAATTATGCACCAGTCAATTGTAACCACGGCCCCCAGGTCCGGGGTTATACCAGGGATAGCCGGAGAAATGGGCCGTGTGTTTACTTTTCAGGTGGCCCCGCAGTGCTGGGTGAATGCGTTGGTTTTGTGTTCGCGGAAAATATAGCAGGGAATGGGCCTTACCTAGGCCCCCTGGGGGCGGGGGCATTTGGCCATTTTGACCATCAGTTCATCCCCACAGGGCGGGGATTTTAATCGGGGTTGGCTGGACCAAAAGTCAAAGTCCCCACTATTCCCCGGACCTGGGGGGCCGTGGTTACAATTGACTGGTGTATTACAGGGACAAGCCCAACAGACAACTTCCAAATATAAACCCTGATTAGAGGCACAAGGCAAGGGCCCAAATGACACTGAACTACAGACACAAACATAAATACCACACACACAAACACACTCACCAATACAAACAACACATACATATGTATAAACACCATATACACATGTATAAACACCACACACACACACACACTTGCACGTACAAACAACACATACACATGTATAAACACCACACACACAAACACACATGCACACAAAATTTTAATGCCTGCACATATGTATAAACACCACACACATACAAATACCACAACCACATATACATGTATAAACATCACATACACACATAAACACACCACACACACATATAAACACAACATATACACATATAAAACCACATACACAGTAACAAACAACACAAACAGTCACCACACATAACATGTTTGTTTTTTAGTATGAGCAACAAGCTAACAGTTACTTATCTCGGTGTTTGCAGTAGGCAAGATTATTTCTGTTACAGATCAAGGACCAATTCCACAACCAGAATCTGTCAGACAGAGCTGGGGTGGCTGACAGCCATACATTTGACTCAGAGTTCAACAGTACCCTCGCCAAAAACATGGTCAGTGACCTCTCATGTAAATTTAATATTATTAAGTGATTGCAAGGGTTGATATTTGAGTTAAATGAGAACAAATTTAAGCATACACAGTGCACAGCATGTATAACACAAAGCCCATTTTTTTTAGTGTAGGCAGGGCAGTCATAATATCCAACATAAGGACGAGTTTAGAAGCTGGCAGCATGCCAAAGGGCGGACTGTCGGGTCATTTGGTCAGTTGGCAGATCGGTCGGTCTATTGCAATTTTCCGGAGAATAACTTGAAAACCACTGTTAGGAACTTCAAACATAAGTAAAGCAAATGAGAGAAAGTGCACTGTACAAGAACCATAACTCTTATTTAGTCAATTACAGAGTAATTGCCTTTTGTTAATTTTTCTTTGTTCGGAGCATAACTTGAAAATCAGTGGGTGAAATTTTATTAAACACAATGAGAACAATAAGAGGAAATGCAGTGTACAAGAACCTTAAGTCTATTTATGCTAATTACAGAGTTATTGTCCTTTGTATCTTTCTTCTGTGCAAACCATTACTTGAAAACTACCAGATGCAATCTAGTAAAACTTTTTTTTCAATGGTAAAGCACAATGAGAGGAAGTACAGTGTACAGGAATCATAAGACTATTTTAGCTACAGCAATTAAAGATCCTTGTCTGGATCGTAATTTGAAAACTCCTGGACAGCATTCAGTAATAGATATAGTGTAGATTTACATTATAAGTTGGAAAACTAAGTTATGATTGTTGAGGATAATCATTCTTTATATCAATTATATAGAAAAACTTCTCTGCACATGTTTTCAAATTTTTTTTTTGCACTCTCATTCCAATTTTTTTCGTTCAAATTCAGATGGACAAAATATAAAATTGGTGTGACCTTAATTTTTTTCCCCAGGATAAGTTTTCCAAGCCTGGTGCAGGTGACAAGGTGGCAGTGCTACAGGGTCAAGTAAAGGAAGTACAGGGTGTCATGAGACAGAACATTGAGTCTGTTATACAGCGTGGAGAACGGCTTGACGACCTCATGGATAAAACAGATGAGCTTGAAGCTGGTGTAAGTAGTGGATGGCCCTTGGCTTTCTTTATTTATATGAAAATTGTTTTAAAAGTATTATCGAAGTAAACATAAACAGCATTTTGATGTATGAATGTAACCTATAATAATTGAAAAAATTATAAAAAAGTTTTAGTTGCAGTTGCATTGTCATTTTCATTTCTAATGTCAGCAATTGCTCATAATCGGCAACTTTAATATTTTTTCATACATTTGGATTTAGAGAATACATACTTTGTACTTCTTACAGTAATTGCCGTATATATTTTGCAGGCAGCAACATTTCAAAGAACAGCATCCAAGATACGGAAGAAGTACTGGTGGAAGAACACCAAGATGAAGATCATCGTTGGTTGTGTGGTATTTGTGATCCTGGTTGGCATCGTGCTAGCCATTGTGTTTGGTGGACATTTGGTGGGCGGAGGGGGCGATGACGACAATAAATCCACCCCAGCACCCCCCATCACTTCCACACAAACAATGGGCAGATAGGCATGTCATTCATGTGATGAAGAATTTTGATGACATTCTTGTTTATTTAATGAAGTTTGTTTTTATGAAGCATAGCTTTACTATTTATAAATGTCTGGTAAGGTCTCATACTTCATTGCTTTAAAGCTCAATTTCATATCATCATATATCTGAATTACCATTTGTTCCTATTTATCACCCAGATTAAGAGTCCTGATGTTGAATACAAATTTGGTGGCCATTTACAATAGATGTGTATAGTAATTGATTTTAAATGTTATTTCAAGACCGCAATACTATATAGCAGTATAAACTATTTGCAAAATGTTTCATTAAAGATAAATCATTTTTAGTCATTAACCACTTTAATTTTAATGCAGTATTAAGTTATTTTTGTTTTGTTTTTAATGATGTTTTAATTAGTGCATAATGTAATATATATGCATACTACATGTAATACATTACTTGTAAGTTAGGCCCACATCACACTACCAGGTGCGTTCTTGCTTTTTAATTTATCGATTTTTTTCTTCATACATTTTTACCATTTTTACTGATTGAACATGGCAGTCACACATTTTTCATTAATTGATAAACTATTATTGAGATTTTCCTAACCAGTGACCATGGCCAGCTCTCCTGAGTGCAATAAATAAAACATGATGTCCACTTGCACCACTGAATACAGCTTCTTTCAATGTCCATACTGTTGTGATGTACCCATCATTGCCTTGATGGTAGACTATTGATAGTGGTGCTGAGTCATCTGTTAGTGAATAAAATATATTATGAAGTGGTTGTTTGTTTAAGAAGAAAAAGGGAAGAAAATAGCACTGAAATGTACAGCAAGTTATTATAAATTGCCTCTAAAAATAAAAAATACCACCTTAACTTGACAACCTACACTCTTATGTCCTTATATGCAGCATTCCAAAGTAAACAAACACTTAGCATGACTTTGACATTATAGAAACGGACTAGGGTCTTGCACGCAACACATCGTCTTAATATGTCGAATACATGTGGCAATTTATTTTAGAATCTGTCCATACAAGAGAGTTACAGCCAGGACAGAACCAACTATACTCTTATGTTCTTATATGCAGCATTCCATAGTTAACAAAACTTAGTGTGACCTTGACCTTAGAGGTAGGGACACAGGTCTTGCATGTGACACGTTGTCTTGGTATGTCAAACACATGTGGCAAGTTATTTTAAAATCTGTCCATATATGAGATAATTACTGCCTGGACAGGACCCCTATACTCGACGTCCTAATATGCAGCATTCCATAGTATTCAAACACCAAGTGTGACCTTGACCTTAAAGGTAGGAACACATGTCTTGTACGCAACACATTATCTTGCCGAGCACATGTTGCAAGTTATTTAAAACTGTCCATACAAGAGAAAGTTACAGCCCAAACACGAAAAGTTGAGCCGGACACAGATGGACAGTGCGATTTCAATATGTCCACCTTCGAAGGCATAAAAATAATACTAAACTTTGATACAAAAAGCTCTTGAGCAAATGTGCAGTCAATCAAAATAGTCTTCCAAAAAGTTGAAATCCCCGATATAGCACACTTAGGTCCAGTAGAGTCTGCAACAAATTGAAGGGCAGATCAGGGACAGTCTTATATTCTGTTCCCTGTTTGGATGAATTGACTCCTTTATGTTTCAGTTTGCATCTTTACTACTTCAGTAGAATACAGAGTGCCCCCATACACTACATGATATAGGTTTCCATGAGAAGAGCTACACAATCCGGGATTTTACAATTTTAATATCCATATCAGTCACATGTTCTGGCATCAGAATAGTAGCGATATCACTAAATAAGTCATGCTAATAATATAAGCACTTACATACACTCTTTCATGCATTTACATTTAATTATATATGAGCTATCATATAATCAATCCAAAAATAATTTCCCCATAAAATGGGATTTTTTTTTATGAATAAATAAACTCCAGTGATAATGAATTTACATAGAGGTAAATCTTCACAAGGCAAAGTGACTAGCAATACATTCTAATATTAGTGTATTAAATGTATTTACACGTTGAAAAACAATGTGTGAAGTTTGATTATATAAATGAATTGTAACATTTGTCACGGATATGAACCTTATTCTTATACAAACTAATATTTTATCAAATAGAATTATAAGAATGCTATGTGTTAATCCGAAACAGAAATAACCTCATATTACTTCGGGAATAATGTGTGATATCAAAAAATGAAAACAAAACAACCATTCTATAAAGAAACAGCCTTGCACCAACATAAAAGTGAGTATAACCATTTCAATTCAAAAGTGTCACATTATCACTACATAAGAGCACCCTACAGAGAATACCAAAACTCATCCGCTGTTTGTCAGTAAAAAAAAAAGGCATAACTTAATAATTATTTAAGCTCGAGTTATGGGTCTGGTTGTATATGTGCTTATTGTCTTTGGCAACTTACGTACCAAGTTTCATTAAAATATCTTACAGTTTTGCGTTATGATCAAGGTCAATGTTTATGACTGATAACAACAATGATACAAAGGCTAACAAAATACCTCAATTTGAAAAACAAACAAGCTTAAAAGGAGTGTCACGAATATATGAATACAGTGGGATAAATTTACCATCATTTTAATAAGATCAGCACTTTTTGACAGATATAATTTCATTAATTGAGTTCAGTTATTAAGATATAATCTTGCCAAGTACTGAAATTTCCTAGTATGAATACAATCACTATATTATTTCAATGCCTCAGTATTAAACAAATCATGTAATTCGTTATGGTGACAAAGTCCCCTTAAAATTAGTAAAAACATCCTATTAAACACACAAACACATCCCTTCTTCAGTATAATAAAGCAGCCAGCAAAAATAAATACAATGCATAGAACAGTAAGAAAGGGATAAAATATGACACTAACAAAGCCATCACGATTTAAAACATTGCAAAAGAGAAAAAAAGTTAAAGAAATTGAGCATCAATGATGACCATATGTCTAATCAAATAAAAAAGAAACAACTGATAAATATCAGCTGTTAATTTCAATCAGGTGAGAAAACAATCTGTAACGGAATCAATTATGCAAAAAAAGAGGCATGTACATTGTTTTGTCTGTATCTAATGCTTGATCCTTGTTTTGTTAAAAAAAATGACTTCAAAGAAATAAACTTGCATACAACCATTAAAGAATGAATGGGAATTAGTGTTGAACCATTAACAGTTCTGACTCATTAAAAAGAAATCTTACAGATCCATCCAATCACCATTCAACATAACAATTGTCATCATAAAACATAATCCTATTACTGGTCAACTTAAAATACTCAATCCACAGAAACTGATCAATTTGGCCACACCTTCATCAATGATATGACAAAATGAGATAATGAGAAACAGCTTCCGTATACTTGTGAATTAACAATAATAAACATTCCAAACAATTGTAATTAAGTGTTCCTATAGTTCACATTCATCACTGTATGTAGACCTGTAGATGTGCAGCGGACTGTATCAGCATCTTGAGAGCAGGCATGAAGGTGCTGATCTCGGAGAAGTTCCCCTGGCTCACCATCTGTGTATACACAGCCAGCCCCGTGTTGTAGTCAAACTGCTGGACACTCTGAACTATCTGGTGTAGCCCCTGGATCACTGCAGGCGACAACTGAAATCATCGAGTGCCATATGTTAAGATATTGGTTTTGATATTCATTGCTAATTAACCAAATAAACCTGTAGAAAATTAAAGTATCAACCTGTGACAAATATGCCTATGACTTTCCACTCAGTCTTGTTCAGTATATCAATCAGACATATCTATAAAACACCCTGATAAAAAATATTAACTTATCTTTATTGTAATTTTCCAAGACAAACTAATATACAAGCATATATGACTCAAGACTTTTAAAACAAATACACAGTATCCTTCATGACAAACCTTTAATCAGTTAAATTCAGCCATGTCAAATATCAGCTTTTATTCTGTGTTACGTAGCTATCACATCAACTTACTGAGCTTTCCCGTAGTCTGTCATACAGAATTTCCAACTTCTTGGTGACATCATCTAGTTTTCTCTTCATTTGCTGAAGAAATAGAAAGTGAGCAATCGTGAAGGGCATGTACTTCATGCAACAAACACAACAATTTGCATTCAACAGCAGAGCGTTGCAGCCAAATAAAAACAGCACATTAAACATAACGGCTTCCTCCTTTCATATTCAAGGCTGATTTCATGAACAATTTACATTACAAAGCACATTTCTCATAAAAACAGCAATCTTAAACTCAATGTGGGTTATACATACGGCATTGTTTGCCTTCGCCTGGCAGTTGTGTACAAGGTTGTCAAAGATTTCCTGTAGGACCTTGTTTTCCGCTGGCACCGGGGGTTTTGGTGCAGCTTCCCTAACAGGTTCTACTGGCTCTGGCTGCTAGAGGAACAACAAATTCAGTACTTCAGTACACATGTCTGTATTGTTGTTGTAACAGTTTAAGTTTAAATTTTAAATATTGTAAGCTTTAAATACATGTATTCAAATATTATTAAAAGTTAATACTAGAAAGTGACCTCGATTCATAGGCCACGCATGTAATACTAGTAAGTAATATAAGTCACAAAAACACCTAAATATATCACTGAGAGCATTGCCCATAACTGACAAGGAAACAGATGAAAAGAAATAAAACGACATTTTTATCGTATTACATTAGCTAGATAGTGTTAAAAGTGCACAGAAAGAAACAAGCAAACTGCAGTTAGTGTAAAATATTAACTTTTTGAAAAGGTTGTAATGAGATCAATGACCAGTTAATGAGATCTTTAAAATTACAAGTAAAATGTTAAAACATTTATGCAATCACAGCATCTTGGGTGAGTTTCATAAACATCAAGTTAGCTGAGAAAGGCAGTTGTGAAAGGATATTTCCCACAAATCTCATCTGAAGAGGTCAGCAACCACTAAATCCTCACCTTAGCCATTGAGCCATTGCTCGTGGAGTACGATTGGGTAGCCATGATCGGGGCTTGCTGAGAGCAGAGAGGCAGATGGTTAAAACAATGTGACCATATCATAACTGTGTTAGATGATAATATAGAGAGGTGCCTTGCCTATGTAAACATATCAATAGTAGCACTATCTGAGCCTTACATGCAGAATAAGTAAAATGTTAGTGAAAAAGTTATTCTTTAAAGTGGATAAAGACAGAAAGTGCAAATATTCATCATAATGAAATACATAAATGTGTAATAATCTAAAAAAAACTTAAGAACAAGCAAATTAGCAAAGATGCAACAAGGCTGTTAGCAGCTAATAACAAATTGTAGTGTACTAGTATATCTTTTTGCATTAATAACATTAACGATAAGCATTAAAATCTACAAATCAATAATTATAAAAATGCTGCCATAAATACTTGCCAGCCGATCGTCAAACTTTTCACAAATTTGTAAATCATAAACTACACAAATTATAAGAATTGTAAAAAAGCTTTATATTAAACTTAGCAATGAAAAGCCAACCCCGAAAAGGTGTTCAGTGTAATGAGATGGCAGGTATTTAAGAGCATTCCTATACAACAATAGCAAATGCTACGCCTTGCCATCACTGTGATCCTACCTTTGGTTCAGGTTTGTACTCTTGGGGGTTGTAGAAGTTCCCGTAGCCCATGTTTGGGGCCCCAGTTCCCTGCTCTGGACCCTGGGGTTGGCCAGGCTGGGAACCATATATCGGGTTGGTGATGGGGGCAACTGATGTTGATGTTGGCTCCTTGGAATAAGATAATGGAGTTGATCATGTTTAAAGGCCACTTACAGAATATTCACAATTTGTATTTAGCAGATTAAATAATCTCTTCACAATCTCTGTTTATTGTTATCAAAATCTGCATGAATTTCCAACCAAATATGGAATAGGAAAACATATTCATCGACTTTTACTTAGCTTCTAGAAGTATTACATGGACCACAAAAATGTTTCTGTTCCTTATCAAACATTTTTGTTTTAACTATAAATAATACAAAACCATAAAGGATATTAATCTGTATGAACTTGAAGCAGAAGAACACCTGCCATACATTTTGTTTCTCTTTCTTTACGACCATGGGCGGGTCATTCCACGCTATGTTGGGCTTGTGGTCTTGGAACGAATGCACGCTGGGATGTGCACCTGTCCGGGGCGCCACGGGAGGCTGGCTGCTGGGGTAACCACTTCCTGAAGAATATATTTACACACACACTGCATACACATAAAGATAGGAATGGCCACAAGACTTTAAGACAAAACACTTGTTCTGTCTCTACTATGTTGTTGTTTTTCTACAGAAAAAGTACTTTTACTAGGCATCCAAATGACTACAATAAATGGGGTAATATGTTTACCTGTGGGATTGTACACATTTGGTGTCATTGGTTGACTAGTTGGATTCATATAACTGCCACTGAAAGAAAACAAAGACCATATTTTATGAATACACAACTGTAAGATTTCTTAAATCAAGTGGAAGTATTTATATTCTAAAGTAAATGTAATGTATTTAACTTTTTTGTTTTACTAATTCAGTCATAGATATAGCAGTCAAAGACTGCCATATCCCCCATCAAATAACAGTAATAACTTTGTCGACAAATGATTACAATTAAAATATGTACAATAACTAAAAATTACAGCACCCAGAGTTATGGTTCTGGTGCAATGCTATCTCCTAAATGAGATTTATCTGTATATGATGTTTGAAGTATATACTGCAAACCTTTTGAGTTATGCTCCTGACAAAAAATAAGTGAATATTGACAAAGGGCAGTAACTCAAAAAGTACTATACCCAGAGTAATTGTTCCTGTGCACTGCACTTCTCCTTAATAATATCTGTCTGTATATAGAGTTTGTAGTCAATACCTCAAAGACTTTTTAAGTTATGCTCTGAACAAGATTTCCCAGATGCGTACACACCACGCTTACTATATCAACTTCACATTTCAGAAAGGGATAATAAATGCATTGTACAGTCCTAAATTTTGTCTTCATGTAGTTACTTTTATTTTTGTACAATCACAAATAAAAAATAAATTGTAAAGATTTTACCTATAATAGTCATTTGCAGGTTGTGGTTGATTGTAATCCATAGGATTGTATGTGTTTGTAGGCTGGAACACATTAGGGGCTCCTGTGTTATATGCATTGGGCTGTGGATACTTGTGAGCTAAAGGCCCTTTGTTTGTAGGGGATGATGGAGCCCCTGTGGCAGTGTTAGAGGGAGTGTATGTGGGAATAGGGGCTGTCCCCTTGGCCCCCTGACTGTACGAGGTCGTCGCTGCCCCAGGGGCAGTGAGGGGGTTATTGATGCTGTATGTGGGGGCAGCACTGCCATTCATGCTGGAGTACTGGTTGGAATACTGGTCGTGCTGGCTTGAATAACTACCTGCAAAACAATAATTAACTTCTAATAAACAGTCATTGTTGTAGTCATTCATTTGGATTAAAATCAGCAGCTGTTACAGTATTATCATACAGTGATTAATGCAAGATCAATAAATGTGAGAATAATGTATTAGCATTTCATGTAGCCTTTTACAGTATAGTGTTAGAAATGAGCTTTTTAGCAAACAAGAGGGCCAGGATGGCCCTATATCTTTAACCTGAACATCAATGGGAAATGCCTTTGATAATCAGTCAACTAAGTTTTAAACAAAAGGGCCAATATAGCGCTACAAATCTGGAGAAATTAGAACTACTGCCAAGGAAGTCATTGGTTGGTCAGACAAAAGTGGGTCGCTGAGAAAGTTAGTCAGAGTTCAATGGTTGCCAAGGAATGTGATGGTCAATATAGGAAGCAAACCATTGACAAGTTAGACATTGGGTCATATGAAATTATCTGGTTCCTAAGGAAGTTTTTGATTGCTTATGAGGTCCATGGTTGTTAAGGGAAAATATTCTTGATTGGCAAGCAAGCTGCTGCTAAGAAAGTCATAGATCAATATCCAAATGGTAGAGGACCACAAAACACACATTATTCGAATTTATTTTGAAAAGTTTTCCATCAACCCAAATTGTGAAAAGTATGTTTTTGCACAAATCAACATAGTGAAAGTGGAAGCCATATTTTTGTGTTAACTCAGTTGGGTTGATTGAATTTGAAGTGGGCCACCCAAGGAACATTGCCTTGATTTTAATCTAAAATTGGGCATGATGTTTCTAAGGAAAGATTAACAAAGTTTTCCATCATATATATATTAAAAACTAGCCCCACGCTCTGGCAGCCATGTTTTTTTACAAAGCAACATGTCTGTGAAATCATTTTGAAATCATTTCAGTGGTTTCTGATGAATTTTGTTTTCATTTCAGTTACAATTGCATCCAGAGTTCTGCAACAAACCACTCCTAGAAGAAGACCAACCAAGGAACATTCCTGTAAAGTTTAGGTGGAATTGGCCCAATGGTTGAGGAGGAGATGCGTTTGAAGGAAATACGTTGACGAATGACGTACAGTCCCCACCAAAATAGCTCACCATTGACCACTTCAAACTCATGCCAACACTGCAACATATACATGCACATACCAACAGTAGAAATGCCAGCTGTATTGTTTGACTGCGCCTGCTGCATGCCGGTGCGGCTGTAGGACTGCTGTTGCTGTTGTGTTCCTTTCTGAGGGGCCAAGGAGACGGGCTCCCAAGGGCAGGACGGGGCAGCAATTCCAGGGGCAGGCTGTCCAAGAGCCTGATACAGGCGGTCACGCAGCACCATCAGGTTATACTGGAACATCAATTTGGTATTTTGTCACAAAACTGCTGATAAGATGGACCATAAAACTGATTCATACCTTAAGATTTCGTGGATGAATACATAATACTTTATATTTATTATTTATTTTGTAAAGCCTGTTTGACCCCATATTGTTATAATGTTCCATTTAAACATAAATTCTATTATTATGGTATTAAATGATTATCTTTGTTTAACCAATTATAATGAGTGTTTATCATAGATATTACAAGCGCGCCAAGAATAAAAAGCCAAAACTCATCATTTTAGAAAGTGTTGACAAACAATATTAGAAACTTCTACTAGTATCAAAATAGGATATCATGAACTCCTGCAACTATTAAGACTGTGGGTAACCACTGGGCAGATGAAAATTGGTATAACATTGGTATAAGTCAACCATTCAGGTCTCTGACTGACAGTCTTTTGTTTATCAGCTATATATAGAAACAATTACGGTATATACTACATTGAATAAAATATCTATTTGTAGTGTAACTAACAAAAGTAATGAATAAACAGTCAAAATTATCCAGTATTTTTATGTTAAGCCCTGTAAAAGAAACAAGAGTGCTGTAAGCAAATGCTCGTCATTTCGTTAAAATAGGGCATTACTCCACAATGTATAAGTCAATTACTAGCCATGCTTTACATGAGTAGATTTTCTCTGTCAACATGTGTGCCTAGATTAATTTGAGCATTTCAAACGTTTTATGAGGAATGACCAAGGTGTTAGCTTTTTTTTTGCTGAAAAGAGGGCCAAATTTGACAACTATTAAATGGTAACATGTGTACCATTATTCAATTAAATAACTTAAACAGTATTTGACTCTTGGGCAAGTTTCAAGTTTTTACACTACGACACCAAGGCTATGACAATACCTCGACTTTTCCCTTCAATAAACAGACTAGCTAATAAATTGATAAAACTTCGTATGATATGAAATTCAAGCAAAGCTCTGTGAAACATGTGAAGGTTTTTTATGATTATATGCATGTCAGCAAATCTACTTTCATTGGGGTCTGGCTTAGAGAATACATGTCGGGTAAATAAACAATGCTAGCTACATTAAATAAGTGTTAAAATACACAGGAAGGAATATGTTTCACTGTGCATGGTTTATGATAATATTTAGCAAGATGGGTTAGAAAAAGTTGCTTACATTATCATACATTTGGAAAATACCCCTAAACTGAAACATGTTCAATGATCAATAACCTGTCTGTTAGCCAAGAAGCACATATATGTGTAGGAGGGCAATTCTAGGGGTTCATTTAATGTCACTTAGAATCTTTTCAAATTCACCTATCGAATTGTTAGGATGAGTTTCGCTACAGCAATAATAATTACAAGCTGACCAATCAGAAAAAAACTTTCATTTTATTAAAGCTTCAGGATGGTCACATATACACGAGGTATATATTACAGATATTACACATATTCAAGTGTATTAGTTGCTCTTATTGTTAACAACATATGTAAATTCAACAAATAATGCCGCACAGTCCCTCACCTCTGAACTTTCTCCGAGGTACCGTAGTGCAGTATCCAGGCATCCCTGTGCAGCCAGGATCCCCCCGTAACTGCTCAGTTTGTCAGCAAGGGCCCCAGTGCCGATCTCCGTAGCCTGACCCCGGGAAAACTCAACAGCTTTACGAAGCAGCATCACCTTCTCCACAAGGTCCTGTAACAAATAAGACAATGTCATGTGTTGCAATATTGTCTATATGTATTACTGTAATAGGTCAAGTAGTTAAAGTAACAGGACATCTTGTTAAGACATTTCACTTCATGTAACAATTTTAAAGGTTATTTACCAACAGGCCAAAGAATACAAGCGAAAATATTTGCTTGAGTGGGTCATTTTGGTTGACAGCTGATACTTAATGGGAACTATAAATTTACAGATACAGAACTTAAACTTGACAGACCTCTCTCTGTGGTCAGGGGAATGGGCTATTTCAGTTAAGCTTCAAAACAATACTTAGTTATAATTGATAGAATTATTTTTTTAAACAACAAGAAATAAAGTCATCATTAGTTTCATCTCACCTGTAGAGCCATGGGTGAGCCACTGTTGGGAGTAACAGAGAACCAGTTCTCAACTAGTTTATCCACATTTCCGGAGCAGATGTAACACAAACCCGCATAAGGCGCGAGGTCCCCATCCCCCTCTGTCTCCAGGCGGGATGCAAGGCTGTCTGTTGGCGAGGGATAATAGGCATACATGTAGCTCACCTTAACAGTTATTTCTTTTGAGGTCAAATATCGGCATGTTCATAACTCTTGATATTAGAATGCACTGATTAAACAAAAAATAATAAAATAAATACAGTCAAATACAGTCAAATAAGCACCCAAAATGTTACAAGCATTCATAGACGCTGTAGTCAGTTGTAAGAAAGGCACCTACCACAGAGTTCAGCGAACTCATCAGCAGGGGAGTATGTGAGGATGACAGCGAGAGCCTCCTTCCAGTTGTCCAACTCACAGTGAGAGACAATGTGTCGCCAGTCATGGTTCACTATGGAGGACACCAGCTGTAACACAGAAAATTTCCAGTTGATTAACTAGATTATCTTATGCAGTCAAGGGAGACATTTTTTATGTTACATTTTACTTCTGATATCCCCTTTGATTCAATTTCTGTACTTTTAATTTGATGTTGTCGCAAGCCCATTCTAACACAAGTGTAGTGCATCAACATTTTTAACAAGCGCTCATATATAAAATCCTGTCTTTGAGCAAATCTTGGAAAGAATTTTGGCAGTGCAGGGATAATTTGGACCATGGTAACAAGGTTGTTTTTGTGACTTCTAAACAGTTTGAGGTTTCCAATAAAGAAAGACTATAACTAAACTTTTCATTCTAAAGGGCACTTTTCTATTGAATTATTTCTCATGACCATCATACCCGGCCGAGGTTTGTGCCGTTCTTCTGGAAGAACCGCTGTTGGGTGCGTGACAGAAGCTCAGGGCCACCTGCAATTGCCAGCAGTATTGCTTCAGCCATCTTGTCCTCACTCAGACACATGTCCACCGCTGCCTCAAAGTTTCCAATCAGCAGCGCCTCGCACAACAAACCATCGGCATCTAGAAAGGGTGACACAGATTTGAGAAAATGTGAATTTGCTTGAAATGTCATTTTAAATTTAGTATATTTCAAGAACTACTTCTATACTATTTAAAACGCTATTTATTTAAACTAATAAAGCAGCACTATCTAACGAGCAGATTTTCAGTGCATCATTTATGATATAAATTTCATTATAAAACAACAATGTTTATTATGGACTTTTTCATTTGATGTAAACAATCTAAAACAAATTGATCTTAGCTAATCCATACCATCTCCAATACTGAGGTTTAATGGTTTCTCATGTTTCTTTGCCTCAGTCTTTGTCTGTCCTATCTCATCAAAAGCAGATGCACCTCCATCTGGCAAACTCATCTCATCTCGACTGCCAGGAGTCTGGAACAAGGAGATATTCAGTTATTCAACTATTCACCAATTCCTTGACAAGGAGATATTTAGTTATTCAACTATTCACCAATTCTGTGAGAATAATTTCATCTTTTCACTCTTTACATGTAACACAAATCATCCACTTTATGCGCACAAAATGCCCAACAATACTTGGTATATAACTGTAGATGTCGCCAGTCTCATTACAGGCCCCAAATTCTATAAAGTTCTTAAGCATACCAAGCTTCATGTAAGCAATGGTAGTTTTTTTCAATTAAGCCAAATCTCTTACTTATTTTGATATGCTAAATAAAAAATATTTTATTGTGACTTTCTAAAAGATAATTGCCTTTTGAATCCCAAAAACTATGAAGAAAATAAATATTACACAAATTTTATCCAAATAAAAATAGTGAGCTTAGCTTGCTCTTGTCATAAGGGCCTAAGGATGAATCGAGAATTTTTTGAGTCCAGCTGTTTGTTAAGCGGTACTCATGTGCAAGAAAAAAAGAGGGCAACAAATCTAGCATTACACTTTCAATACCATTCAAGGCCAAAATTTCAAAGTTTTTAATAACAGAAACAAGCTAAGCTCACTATCATTGTTTTGAAGTATCGTATTTACTTCTTTTAAAGGATAATATTTAAAACATAATCATGACATAAATATATATATATATTTCAATTCATTAAAATATGAACATTACATGACCGGAAAATAAAGTACAATTTCAATTTGTCAAGAACAAGTTATTGATCGGAAACCGTTTTTCATGTTAAGGTCACACTGACCTTGACCTTTGACCTCAAAATCTATAGGGTTCATCTGCTGGTCATGACCAATACACCTACCAAGTATGAGGTCCCTGGGTCAAAGCGTTCTCAAGTTATTGATCGGAAACCGTTTTTCATGTAAAGGTCACACTGACCTTGACCTTTGACCCACTGACCTCAAAATCAATAGGGTTCATCTGCTGGCCATGACCAATACACCTACCAAGTATGAGGTCCCTAGGTCAAAGCGCTCTGAAGTTATTGATCGGAAACCATTTGGTATTCCGACCGACCGACAGACAGACAGACCGACCGACCGACCGACAGGTGCAAAACAATATACCCCACTTTTTTCAAAAGGGGGCATAATAAATAGTAAAATTAATACAAAGTTAAGTATGAATATAGTTCTAGCGTGCTTATGTAGAGAAAATTACTGATGAATTACTAGTGAGGACAGATGACATCAAGGCTAAACATGGTTGTCTGGTTAGCTCAGTGGTCAGCAAACTCATTTTCACCAAGAACCCAGGGTTTGATTCGCTGCCTAGGCGTATGTGAGTTTGGTTGGCTGTCACAAATCCGTTTAAGCGAGATATCTTTGGGCACTCAATTTCCCTAACAACACAAGACCATTCTTGTGCAACGTCATGCCAATGAAAGTGCCTTAGTATAAGTTTATATAGCTTTCTCCAATCTCATTGTAAAATAAATACAGTTTAAACTAATCTGGCCAAACGTGCTAAAATCATTATATTTATTTTACTATAATGAAGACTATATCTGTGTCACATCAATCCTTTTTGTAGTAGGAAAAGCACACGCATACACGAGACATGAAAATAGGTTTCACTTAAGAAAGTCACACATGTTAGGGGTTTAATTGAAAACATAATATTCATATATCTTTATGCCAAAAAAATTAATACATGTAATAGATGAAAGATGAAAGTCTTGAATACATCACTGAATACATTTCAATACAAACCTTTCTTATGTTCTGAAACTGTAATAAAGCTAAAAGGTGACTACAAGTGATTACATTCAACCCCAAGTATCAAGCATCATCATGTCACATAAATTAAAAGAAACTAGAGCTGTCACAGGAGTGACGAATACCCCCAAATGCTGCCTGGACACAGGAATGGCAAACCATTCCTTTGAAAAGAGGCCATAACTCCAAGGTTACTGCACACGGCATCTTCTTTTATCATGCATGTATTGTTTTATTTAAATCTGTTGAGTAATTAAGAAGTTACACTGCTGACAAGAAAAACTAGCCTTTCATGAGTTATCGTCCGGAAAACGTTTTTCTATTTTTAGCAACGGTGACCTTGACCTTGGCCCCACCAGCCCCAATATCGAACTTCACCTGTATCTTCTGATGTTACACCTGTGTACCAAAAATTGTTAAAATCTGTCTAGCCTTTCATGAGTTATCGTCCGGAAACCGTTTTTCTATTTTTAGTAACAGTGACCTTGACCTTGGCCCCACCAGCCCCAATATCGAACTTGACCTGTATCTTCTGATGTTACACCTGTGAACCAAAAATTGTTCAAATCTGTCTAGCCTTTCATGAGTTATCGTCCGGAAACCGTTTTTCTATTTTTAGTAACAGTGACCTTGACCTTGGCCCCACCAGCCCCAATATCGAACTTGACCTGTATCTTCTGATGTTACACCTGTGTACCAAAAATTGTTCAAATCTGTCAAGCCTATCATGAGTTATCGTCCGGAAACCGTTTTTCTATTTTTAGTAACAGTGACCTTGACCTTGGTCCCACCAGCCCCAATATCGAACTAGACCTGTATCTTCTGATGTTATACCTGTGTACCAAATTTTTTTAAAATCTGTCTAGCCTTTCATGAGTTATCGTCCGACCGACTGACAGACCGACCGACAAGCTCACTCCTATATACACCCTCAAACTTTGTTTGTGGGGGTATAATTAAGCCATACACTTTAAAAGATGAAAGATTTTACTTATAAGAAGTTATGTAGACTGTAGACAGAAGTTGTGAATATTTGTTTTCCTTAAACATACTTTAGTATAAGTAAACCATTCTGAAAATCTACATGATTGGTATTAATAGTCGGTTGGTTGTGCAAAGAGCCCCACACATAGCTAACAATACAATAGTACCCTACCAGTTTTGTTGCCTTTGTACCAATATTTTAAAATGATGTGCATTATTTCCTTCCTGGCCTCTTACAACTTGTACACAAAACTTTATTATCATATATTTAATTTGGATGTTCTTTTAGTTATCACAGGATCCATTGTTTTCCGGATGGTCAGAAAGACAATAACACTATGTTTCTGTTGTCATAGCAACCATTGTCATGATTTGTGCAACAAACTTTATAAATCATATGCTAAACTATTGGCCTTCTAAACGCATACTAAGTTCCATAACTTTGTGTTGCATACTTCTTGAGTTACTGCAGCTTCCAGTTTTTATAGACGGAGGGTAAACCTGTAGTCCCCACCATTGTAACTGGTAAACGTATAGCCCCCTCCCAGGGAACAGGCAGAAGAGGGTAAACCTAGAGTCCTATTTGGTGATAGAGGAATAATAATTACTTCAATCCCATTTCGCAGTACATCATACATTACCTTTGATCCTACACTGGGTGAAGCCTGACCACTGCTGGACAGTCCAGACATCAGGCCACTGTCCTGGAGATGCAACAATACAAGTACATGTAATACACACTCATTAATGCTTCCAGTTAGCCAGCTGCACTGGTATCGTTCGTACTACATGAATAAAGTCAAAAGTGTTGTAAACATATTAATACGAGTCTATTTGATAATGCAAGGTTCAGACATCCAAGGAATTCCAAAGATCTTTGTGTTATTAATATTGGATGTAACTGCCAATGTGGAATGAAAATTATTATAATATTTGGTTTAAAACATATTGTGTGTGTAATATATTGTAGTGTCTTTTTTTCTTATAACTTTTACAGGCTCCATTTACATTCTGTAAGTATACTGGAAGTATACACTGCAAAATAATCTTACCCCAGTCCCTAGCTGGTTCATCTTCTGTGCCAGTTCATCTGCATCCACACCAGGGCCTATAGACTCATTTAATCCCTCTGTTTTTGTGTGTTGGCTGACCTATAATTAAATGTTATAAATTCACAAACTCTCTTATCAGTGCATATAATGTTATATATGTGGACCAGATATAGAAATATTATTATAAGTATTTCATAAAATACTGGTACTACACTTAATGTATGACATGCAACCAATTTTAGGCAAAATGATATTATTTTTCACCTTTTTCGCCAGATCTGTTTTGTCATATCCAAGAAGCTGAATGTACCTCTGTCTTGGCTCTTGCTCAAAGTTGATCTGAAACATGAAAGTTTGATAATATAAATATATATCAGAAGTTTATTTGTCCCATTACTCTTGTTTACTTGCAAAACACATAGGATACATTAAAACTTTAACATCTGGATGTTATATCATCTAATAATCTGCTTACAGCAGTTAACATGTATTACCATTAGGAAATTCCAGATGCTCTCCTGCATGGTGTCGTTAGCGTTGGTGGCCTTCATGGCACAGAACTCCATGTGCTGGCCGTTAGTGAGGGCCTGTTCCAGCTGAAGTGAGCCAGTTACCAATTCTGTCTCTGTGACAATTTGGCTCATTGTCACCACACGACCCCCAGACGGTTGGCCTGTCGCACCCTTCACATTCTCAAATGTGACGAGTTTACCTCCAAACTAAAGAATAAAGTAAATAAAATATATTTAAGTTCATTTACAGATAAAATTGTTTACTTTTACTCATAGTAACCTAGATTTTTTTTGCTAATCTGGGCAAAATTCATTCATTAAAGTTGTAGTGTAAGTCAACCATTCAAGTGCTCATTATCACAAAAATATTTACAATAACAACGCAATCATTAAGAAAATGAATGCAAATCATTTTCTGTAATTAAACAAGATTGGTAAGAGAGCAGGAAGACGTTACCCCAAAGTTTGCGCCAGCTGGTTTCTGGAGCCACTTAGGTGGTTTCTGCAATGGCATCACGTTCTGGCTGGAGACCTGTGACTGCTGGTGGGCGTGCTGTGCTTGGGCGAACGGGTCAGAGGATTGGAATGAGTCGCTCACCTAGTGATGTACATCATACACATAAACGACAAGATTACACAATTTCATTAATTATTGTAATATAAGCAAATCAATTTCAGGTATGCAAATATTCTATTGTCAGACATGATTACTTTTAATAGTGTTAATATTCTAATAATAAATATGTTTGCCTGATTGATGATATTTTTCTGGTTTAAGTTCTGTCAAACTGTTACTTTTTTATATATGCACATACATGTATCTTTCAAGAGGTAAATCGTCCTGGATGATTCTATAATTAATATCCTACAGTCTTGATTACAACTAGACAGACTGCGTTGAATACCTTGTCAATTTGATGTATAGGATGACCACCTCCCATGAGTGAGAAGCAAGTGACACTGCCATCAAAGGAAGAGCTTGAGATGACATTGGGGTTTCGCGGGCACCACTGCACGTCAAAGCTCCACTGATGGCTTGTGGGGATCTCGTATACAACTTCACCATTGGGGGCAGCACTGTTTGGGTTCCAGCATAGGATCCTGTTGTCTTTTGCACAGCTGAGTAGGAGGTCAGCATCCTGGGGGCACCACGCCATGCTCAGGATGCCTCTGCAGGGATATACATTTTAATACTCATGTGGAGATACCATTAATGACAGACTTCCGGGCTGATTTTATCTTACTTTCATTTAGTTTGTTTCTACTGAATCTCCCCTCTTCATGTAAAATGTAAGGAAATACAAATCATTTTATCACATACATGTAATTTCATTTATCATATAAGCATACGATATGAAAGTTGCGGAAATTACAAACACAAATTATACAGTAACCTATAAAAGCTATCAGAAAGTATCAAAGGCTTGAAAATTTCAGACATTTGTCATATCACAAAAAGAAAAGATGTTTACCATTTGATATCATTGAAGACTTCACATTTACTTTTAATACTGGATGTAATGCCAAAGAATGACCAATATTAACTTAATTGTCCTACCTTTGATGGTTTTCTAGCACCTTGATGGGTGAGGTAGCATATCTAAGGTCCCAGAGCTGAATGACTGGGGTGTGGTCATCCTCAGAGGACAGGCACATCTGGGTGGCAACATCAGGGTTCCAGCATACATGCTTACTCTTTATCTGTTTATACAAGGAGAAATGGTACCTAGCAAGTTCATTAACAACACAGAATGTGATATTTTCAATCATCAGAGTTTACATTTATATATTACACTAATTGGCTTACTTTGTACAAAGTTGTTCTAAAAACAGTTTCCTTACAATAGAATACCTTCACTCGACAGGTTGAATTTAACATTTATAGACAAAGTCATATTACATAAACAAGACTGCAGGCCCTACCCTGGACATGCTGTCGCTGACTTTGATGATGGGCTCATTCTTGCGTAGATCCCAGACTACACATCTGGCTGTGAATGTGGACGCCAGGATGTGCTGCACTTGTCGATTCCAGCTCACACATGCTACCTCCTCTGCCGGCTACAACACATACATATAAAAGAGTTTTATTCTAACTAAAAACAGCTGTACCAATATGCACACAGTTTAACATTTGAAGTACTTAGCTGATAAACAAACTTTAAGGGTTTTTCAATATAAGAAGCGCTATAAATACCTGTGATTTTGCTCCTGGGGTCATGGGGCTGTCAGGGTTGTTCAGATCCCATATAAATATCTCTGACTCTGACCCACCAGACACCAGTAGGTTATTCTGTGAAACAAACATAATTATATTATTATATATAACAGATTAATAACAATGAAAATAAGAATGATCCTCCGTGTGAAACATCAGGTAATAATTGTTTGCAAAAAATCATTAAACAAAGTCTATTAAATACTGACTTTTTCATCAAACAAGTTTTTTTTTATACCAAACGTAATATGTATTAAAGAAACAAATTCTTATCCACCAGTCCTCATTCCAAGCATAAATGAGATAACCAGATTAAAGAGCATAAGTAAAAGAAACATGTTGCAACACCTTAACTATGTCCATCCCCAAAGGAGACCATTTCAGGGATTCCTTTAAAGGAAATTTGGAAGTATATTACTCCCTATAAATTGGTTCAAACTTCCAAAATTGATTCCTTGGAAGTACACAATTTCTATAATTTTGAATAAAACTTTCAAACTTGAAAGCTTGGAAGTTTAAAATATCAACACCTTGTGTCAATATTACTTTTATGCTCACAATTTCAATTTGTCTTGAAGTAAAATGAATTATTATAATATAAACCTAAATTTGGCAAGTTTAAGTTGCAAAATATTTGAAGAATAATGAGAAAAATAAATTGAATTCAAGAAACTTAAAACTTCCAAATTTCAGTGAAAAACTTCCAATATTGATGGACAGGAAGTTCATACCGGTTTCAACTTGTTAATGGTAGCCCAGCATTTGCATGCATAGTTTGCTGAGAGATACATCAAACTGATTGTGTACCTGAAAAGGGTTGAAATCCAGGGCTTTCACTGCACCGGTATGTTTATCCTTCTTGAACAAGAGGCAGTCCTGGTTTCCACTGATGAACTCTGCGGCGTTGTAAGCAAATAAGCCGCCATTGTCTGCCCCACCCACTATCACACCATTTGACAGCTTGTCTGACACTCCATAACAGCCCCATGCCACTTTATGAAACCTGCAAGTCATCATAATACCGCTTAAGATATAAAAAAAACGCATTTCATTCATAAGATCAGAAATTAGTATCAACTTTCAAAACTAATACTTGAAACAACTTCCATATTAACTTCAAGTGTCTCAGATTCGACAGAATGTCGATATGCTTCAATCAAAACATCAAGAGGCCCAATCTCCTTAATGACCAATATCAGAATCATTCTGAATGATAAACAATTTTTAAGATAAAAACTGTATTTAAGTATTCTATTCAAGAATATAAAACCTACCAGCCAAGAAAATACCAAGCAGGCTGATCTTAGATTCATAAAGCACTGTATAAGCTCAAAATTATCATTCAAATTATGTTGTTGTTTTGTTAACACCTTTTTTAACTTGCAGCTTTATAAGGGAAGGCAAATTTTGTACATATCCCCTATATAACATGTTATTATTTTGAAGATACACCAACAACTGACAGTGAAATAAACATTGGAAATAGCCAACAGCAGCCAATGAGCTGATTCCTTTGTGCACTGCCATTTTGACAAATCATCACTAATTATAAGTACAAATGTAAGTTTCCTGTTTTTGACCTCACATAATTAAATACTGTGGTAGACTTTTGCTGTTTACATGTAAATGTCTTTAAAGTTCATTTTATATGAATTTTGAACGAAAAAAGTTATTTAAGCCAATTTGATGTTCTAGTAAACAGGACGAAACTATACCTGCAGTCTGATGGTATGCTAGCCACTACAGGCATGTCCAGGGAAGCATCGTCAAGATTGAGATGGTACAGCTCCAGGGCAGCTGACGTGCTAAAATGTTAAAAAACATTTGCTTTCACATAACACATTCTAAAGGAGGTTTCTAATTTTATCCAGAGTTATTCTGACCCGAGTTAAAGCAATATCATGAGGGGTACTAAGTTTAAGACAAAAACAAAATTGGAAGAGAAACAACAGAGTACTATGGTCTATTCGGCTAGCAGTAATACATTTCATAAATCACTTAATTTCCAAACGTCTAGTATAATTAAGTTCCATTTCAAATACAAACAGTCCATTGAAATATTACCTGAATGTTGCATCTAGCTGCTGCGCTGCTGTGCCTGCAACCATGTACACTGGGTGCTGTGGCTGGGGCGACCAAGCTATATTAGCAGTTCGACTAATTTCTTTCACCTTCATGGTGATCTGTAAACAAAACCATTACATGTATTAATTTTGAAAACACTTTGAAGTTTTTTTTTTAACTTTTAAATGAATCTCGATAATGATTGTCATTCCCATTAACAAATTTGGCTTTCAGGTCTCTGAAACAATGAACAAATGTAACTTCTAATTTCTTCATTTTTTTCCTAAAGATTGAATCATCTTTTGTTTTATGTGGCAATCAAAAGCTATTGCAAATTCAGAGTTGTTTGTATCCTGACTTGCGATTAAACTGAGACTTCTAGGTATGCTTAAGGGAGATGGAGACTGCTAATCTTAGTCAAGAACTTCTAGTCCTAGATTTTTTTTAGTTTGAGAGTCTCAGAGTAAGACTTTAATAAAGAACCCAATATTGCATCTATAAGGCTTAAAAAAAACAACAACATTTGGTTCGCGTTACCCGACCCTACCTACATTGTACGGAATAGGCGCCGACCCTACCATTTTTATAGTCAGTTTGAAAAAAAAATGAAAACCTTAAATGCATATACAGAAGATAACTTTAACACCATTATCCAATGATGAAAATGACATTCTTATATAAAGCCTAATAAAAAAAAATAAAAAAAGCCTACCTACCCTTCCTATTTTTTAAAAGGATGTAACCCTAACCAAACAATTATTTTTTTTTAGGCCTAAGCCACCTTAAGTTTCTGAGAACTTCATTTAAAACAAGAGATGTTTGTCAAACATTATGCCCCCTGAGCGCCAAGTTGCCAGAAATATTTGGACAATTGAATGAAATATGCATGGACTGAAATGACAGCTGATTTGTCATTGGATGCATATGAGGCAGGTCATCTACTTATGATAACTTAAGAAGGCAAATAAATGCCCAACTAAAATAGTAACATAAAAGAAAATCATTTCTATACAAACATTTATACATCAATCCCAATCATCTGTGCATGCATTAAAAAAATATGGACAATCAGAAAACCTTTTTTCAGCTTACAGTCACACTGACCTTGACCTTTGACCCACTGACCTCAAAATCAATAGGGTTCATCTGCTGGTCATGACCAATAAGCCTACCTAGTATGAGGTCCCTGGGTCAAAGCGTTCTCAAGTTATTGATCGGAAACCGTTTTTCATGTAAAGGTCACACTGACCTTGACCTTTGACCCACTGACCTCAAAATCAATAGGGTTCATCTGCTGGTCATGACCAATACACCTACCAAGTATGAGGTCCCTGGGTCAAAGCGTTCTCAAGTTATTGATCGGAAACCGTTTTTCATGTAAAGGTCACACTGACCTTGACCTTTGACCCACTGACCTCAAAATCAATAGGGTTCATCTGCTGGTCATGACCAATAAGCCTACCTAGTATGAGGTCCCTGGGTCAAAGCGTTCTCAAGTTATTGATCGGAAACCGTTTTTCATGTTAAGGTCACACTGACCTTGACCTTTGACCTCAAAATCAATAGGGTTCATCTGCTGGTCATGACCAATACACCTACCAAGTATGAGGTTCCTGGGTCAAAGCGTTCTCAAGTTATTGATCGGAAACCGTTTTTCATGTAAAGGTCACACTGACCTTGACCTTTGACCCACTGACCTCAAAATCAATAGGGTTCATCTGCTGGTCATGACCAATAAGCCTACCTAGTATGAGGTCCCTGGGTCAAAGCGTTCTCAAGTTATTGATCGGAAACCGTTTTTCATGTTAAGGTCACACTGACCTTGACCTTTGACCCACTGACCTCAAAATCAATAGGGTTCATCTGCTGGTCATGACCAATACACCTACCAAGTATGAGGTTCCTGGGTCAAAGCGTTCTCAAGTTATTGATCGGAAACCGTTTTTCATGTAAAGGTCACACTGACCTTGACCTTTGACCCACTGACCTCAAAATCAATAGGGTTCATCTGCTGGTGATGACCAATACACATACCAAGTATGAGGTCCCTCGGTCAAAGCGTTCTCAAGTTATTGATCGGAAACCATTTGGTATTCCTACCGACCGACCGACCGACCGACAGACAGACAGACCGACCGACCGACCGACATGTGCAAAACAATATACCCCACTTTTTTCAAAAGGGGGCATAATAAAATCTTGATGTAGTATTGCCTTGCAGAAATTGCCTCTTTCCTGTATGATTTAGTTAATTGAATTTGATACATAAAAATAAAAGAATTGTTGGAAAGCTTTACCCGCATTTTAAAGAAGAAACTATTTAAGATTATTCTAAAACGAATGTTGTTTTTTTTTTCAT
The DNA here is from genome assembly GCF_026914265.1 of Mya arenaria. NCBI lineage: Eukaryota > Metazoa > Mollusca > Bivalvia > Myida > Myidae > Mya > Mya arenaria. Next base: position 50,351,314 of record NC_069123.1, read on the forward strand.
TAATTGATTATTATTTCATAATACCGGTAACCCATAAAATTATATCAGTGAGCAGTGAAAAGGACTTGTCTGCCAAAATAGGGAGTCTCATCCTGTGAAATTGCTTATTATTATTATTATTATGGTCCAAATTTCTCCCCCTTTTATGAATTTGTGACTGGAATTTTTGCCTCTGCCATCTGTCACTCAGGTGTTAGCATTTGTATGACACTTGTATTCAATATTATGAATTACAATAAGGAGTTAACAAATGACCATGGCTTGAAGACAGAATTTCCAAAATTCCAAAACAAAACCATGAACATGTTGCAAAAGTGCCTGATGATACAATCATTGCTAAAATGGATGGGGGAAGTTCTTCAGCCAAGTTCTGGCTTGTATTTCAAATCAGTATAGAAAATTGCGCTTTCCAACAAAACCTTCATTGTTTTGTATCAAAAGAATGCTGCTGGTACTATATTTCCAAAGGTTTATTAATGAGTTGTATGACATTCATGATTTTCACTCTCACAACCGGAGTTGAGGTTAGTAATAGTTGCTTTATCCTATTTTCTATATTAAGCCATCCAAGAATGAAGATTACTGAATTCAGAGACTTTCAGGGAAGTTCTACAATCATAGCCATAAATAAAGCTGACAACTTTGTTCTGAGTGACCTGTAATCCATTTCTTACCGTAATTGTTTTGAGATACCACTGTACGAAGATGAAGATGCATAGTTGAAATGACATTGAATTAAGGTATTAGTTTCATTACATATAAGTTTTTTTTAATAACTTCACATCTAAAAAACAGTTTTGTCTACATAAAAAGTTCAAACTAGAATTTACTTATATTACGAAGCAGATTTTTGAAGTTTTAAAATTTGACCATTGTAATGTACATTGAAGCTATCAATTTTGTTAGTTTAGAGCCAAATAAACTACAGTCTGTTTTTCCAAGATGCAATGACAGTTTGTGAACCACGAACCATTACAGTTTTCAAGTTCTTTACCAAGTACATTACTACAACATAAGGATCTTTGAGTGAGAAAAGGATAGCACTATCATCTGCATATAATATTGATTTACTTTTTTCACTAATGCTTATACTCCTAGTCCTATCATTGACAAAGCATAACAAAAGCAAAGGTCTGAGTATGCTTCCCTGTGGAACGCCATGACATTGTGTTATTAACATTGATAGCTTGTTGACAACCCGATACAACTGAAACCACTCAATTGAATCCACACCTATTTCTTTTAATTTTTGACATAGAATTATGTGATCTATGATATCATAAGCCTTTAGGAGATCCAACATAAACATTCCTGTATATAGACCTTTGACATTTGTTTAATTTGGTCGGTCAAATGAATTAGAAAGGAGACAATTGAAATTGAATAGTTACATCTAGTAATGGTCCGCTATAGGCAGATGTGCGTTCATAGTGTAGCATTCCGTTGCAGGCGGAAAGTGTATATAGTATGTTGGTGTACTTTGCTCATTATATGAAAATTGGCATATCTAGGGCACCGTGTGGACTGAGAATTTACTGTATATAAAGACCAGTCAACACCATCATGGTTGAGAATGCTTTTCTCTGAAGGGATCTGTTGGTCTTGTTTGGTTAGTTCGTTACCAATGGTTGAAATTAACACAAGCCCACAAGCCCTGCTCTGATAAAATATTTTTCAGGCTTGCTCAAATTCTGAATTTTATAAAGCAGGGCTTGTTCAAAAATTTGATGCCAAGCTAAAGTATATGAATTCGGGCTTGTTCATCCGAAAATCTAATTTCAATGACTGCGTTACACATCTAAAACCACTTTGAAGTATGTACAATAATCCCTGTTTGACAAGAACAGGCATAAAGAGGAATACAGAAAAAGACATGGGTCAAAGAAATACCTGAAATATGTTATATTGCCAAATGATTTGATGACAACAAAAGTAAACAAACACCTGTCAAAAAATATTGAAAATTTGACCTGTCAAAAAGCCGACGAATCACTTACGTGTCAGCTCGAGTCCAATATCAGTAATAACGTGGTGTATCAATGCACTATATGTAATTGAATTTTGTTTTGTCAGTATTCAAATTAAATACGTTGAAAGTATTGAATTATTGCCATATAATTTGTGTAAGTGCAACAAATCCAAACGTGGCAGAGAAACATATCCCACAATGCACTATTTTAACTGATATAATGATGGCATGTAAAATTCGCACTAAGGGTCAAGAAGCAGGAAATCTACTCAGAGGTTACACACCACCATTGCAACAGTGCCCGTACACACATCCGGTGGAGCTGTGCGTATCCGCACACCGTTATTTTGTGGCATTTCGTTGGTTAAACAAAACAGAGACGAGAAAATTGTCAAACCTTTTTTAGATTTTTTTTCAATTGGTGATGATAATCTACAAACGTTTTGAACAATGGAGAATTATGTAATGCACGACAGCTGACCGAGTCAGGATTACTAGTCACAAGGTACAATGTATATTTCATCGCAGAACTTAAAATAACAATTTCAATTATTTTTTTGTTCAAAAAATAGTCAGCGACTAAGCGTTTTATGAAATATGAAATGGTTAAAAATTGAATAATTCCCTATTTTTTTTTCGGTTCAAACTTTTTATACCAACTAGACACTATTGAACCATGCTGTAATTCCCAGCACATAATGTTGCTTACAACTTTGCTGTTTAAAATGTATACTATTATTATCTTGAACATTTATTCTTTGGAGGACTAACAATTATACACTGGTATGTCAACTAGCGGTAACGCGCGCGTGTAAATTGGCCGTCCAGCCGGGAAAACTATTTGATGTTATCATTGTATATAGTGCTCTAATCCATCTTACTTTTTGTAATAGTCTGCAAGAATATAAACTATATGCTTTTATTTCCAGGCTGCCAGTTCATTATTGTGCATTGTTATGTTATGTATGTGTGTTGTTCATGTCGGAAAACAACTCATTAAACTAATGTTGTTGTTTTTCCATATACCCGACATTAAATTAAGATTATTGTTTCTCCCACCTCAGATAAGTAGATCCAATAATTTAACCATGCTAGATATTCTTTTCTCCCACCTCAGATAAGTAGATCCACTAATTTAACCATGCTAGAAATTCTTTTCTCCCACCTCAGATAAGTAGATCCAATAATTTAACCATGCTAGATATTCTTATCTTGCCCACGGGCGAAGATAAAATGCCCGTATGGAACTCCTTTTTTAATGGTCACAACATTGTAATTACCTCTCTTGTTGAAGACTGTCGTCAGTAGCATCAAGGAAATCTTGTCTTATGGTAATATTTAGAACGCTAATTAATTATTTCTCGCTTCAAATGTCATCATAAAACAGTTTTCAAGCAGCATTCAAGAAATAATGCTTCATTCTCCTTAGAACTATTTAAAAAGACCGATTTGACTATTAACATTAACTGGATCACTGCGCGCATATCCATGACAACCACGTGCTATCGCATACCCATACGCAATTATTTTCACTAAGCAATAAAGAGTTCCAGCCAAAAAATACATTTTTACTAAATTTTGTTTAACTGAGGTGGGAGAAAAAGCATCTACCATAGCCGCTCGTGTAAGATAGGTTCATCCCGACCCTCGCGCTCGGGTCGGAATGAACTTGAATCTTACACTCTCGGCCATGGAAGATACTTATAATCTTGCCCAGGGCGAATATAAAATGCCCGTATGGAACTCCTTTTTAATGGTCACCACATTGTAATTACCTCCCTTGTTGAAGACTGTCGTCAGTAGCATCAAGGAAATCTTGTCTTATGGTAATATTTAGAATGCTGATTAATTATTGCTCGCTTCAAATGTCACCATAAAACAGTTTTCACGCACCATTCAAGAAATAATGCTTCATTATCCTAAGAACTATTTAAAAATACCGATTTGACTATTAACATTAACTGGAAACTAACAAAAAATACATTTTTACTTAATTTTGTTTAACTGAGGTGGGAGAAAAAGCATCTACCATAGCCACTCGTGTAAGATAGGTTCATCCCGGTAAATCTCGTTTCCGGAAAACACCCTTCGCTCGGGTCAGAATGAACCTATCTTACACTCTCGGCCATGGAAGATACTTATATATCTTGTGAGGAGGAAACGGTTTCCGGCACGGGCGTTCATAACATTTCCATATGACATTTAAATGGCAATAACTTTTTTATTTGCTTTTTTAACGCCATGAAATATAAAAGTGACATGATTGACATATTTTAGAGGCAACAAAGGAGTACTTGAGCACAATTGTCACGATGTGTAAATTGAATAGTCGATACTTGTTCGATATTCATTTATGCCGTGTGTGCGCTGTTGATATTGACGTGTAAACTTTCACTGGTCTGTGCAACGTCTCGAACATACGTATTAATATTAAACGTCAAACATACAATACAGAGGATAATTGTTTGTATCATTGCGCGCTACGCCACTTGTGAAATATTTACCTTTGTCACCTTTGAATCTGTACACGTGTCTCCTAAATCTGACCGCTTATTTGGACTCACCCTTTGTCATATGCTACTGGTAGAATATTTTCTATAAGCTTTTCAAGCTGTCTAATGAAAACAATGTTGGCTGATTCTTGATCTGTCATGGTGGTTCTAACATAACTAATTGGAATAATTCATCATGGATGGTGGCTGCACCCTTTTGCCAACCTCAGATAGGCCTGTTTACAAGAATGTCCCAATTTTACTTGTTATTTGGAAACCTTGGCAATGTTTAGGAAATGTTTAAGTTACATCATAATGCAGAGTGTTGCGTTGAACCATCCTCTAGCAGCTTTGCTGCAACATACTTCACCTCTTAGAATATTATTATACTTCCAACCCCTTGGTAAACAAGACAGGGTCATCCTAGCTATAATTTTAAAACTAGCTACATTGTAATTCCGTGACTGATTTGACCATTTTCACATTATAAGGCTCTGTATAATTATTCCTCAGGCCTAATTACCGCGAAAACACTGATGAAACAAGAGCCTGCTAGTAGCTATAGAATGTAAAAGGTGATAATTACTGATTTCATTTCAATGTTGATGTATTGTTTTAACGTGTTTTGGGCTATGATAAATTACAAATGCATAATTTATAAATGACAATACTGCATGGTTAGTTTATCAAATTAAAGCTTGGACCTATATTTTGTGCTGCTTCATTGTGTGCATTCTGAACCCCTCGGCTATTTTATCGAAAATAACCTCGGATGTATGCCTGTACATCAATAGAAGTAGTTCGTAAAATTTTGAATAATATCATTAATTAAATGTAGTGCTTTGGCTTGTATTTATTGATCTAAGTTTAAATTGATTGCGAGTGAAGTGTATTATTACAAACATAATTATTTAGTTAAACAGCTAAATTAAACTACTACGCGATCTACTTGCAGCGTAGTTAAAGTGTACCGATTTCTGACAGTAAACCGTCCATATACATCCGAGGTTGATTTCGATAAAAATGGCCGAAGAGCTCCGAATGCGTTTTGCGTTCATTTCCGGATCCGTACAGTATAACTGAAAACGAAAGTAGTCCTGAAAACAGAACAAAAATGTTGTAAGTAATCAATATAGCTTTAGCATACTTCGTTGTTATGTCAACAATGTACCGTAGATATTATTTATTCTGGTCATTCGGGGTCAATCAATTTCGCTTCAGTTCACGAATATGTAGAATGTCAACTGGTGTAATACTTATTAAGGACTGAAGAAATTAATTTCATTGAATGTTTTTGTTTATGAACGCAAATTTATGTACTGCAAGAATGGAATACTTATACGTGCCAAAATGTTCAAAACTTTCTTAAAAACTACAAATAGCAAGTCCTTTTTTGGCAATGGGTTCTATTTTAGGCAGGTATTGAACAAGGAAGTAAATTGAAGTCATTTTAAGATATGGAACATTGTATCTCTACCTGTATCTTGTGTATTATGTGTCACGAAAAGCGCAGGGTATTTGACATTGTTCACTTATAATTAGAAAGTTTTATGTAATTATTTATTCCTTCATAATTTATCCATTTGTTCGTTCGTTTGTTTGTTCGCTTATTCCCTCCCTCCATCCATCCATCCTTCCGCCTTCATTCTTTCCTTCCCTCTCCCCCATCCCTCCCTCCCCCTAATCATCCCCTCCCCTCAATCCCTTCCTCCCCCTTCCTTCCCCCCTTCCTTCCCCACTTCCTTCCTTCCTTCCTTCCTTCCTTCCTTCCTTCCTTCCTTCCTTCCTTCCTTCCTTCCTTCCTTCCTTCCTTCCTTCCTTCCTTCCTTCCTTCCTTCCTTCCTCCCTGCCTCCCTGCCTCCCTCCCTGCCTTCCTTCCTTCCTTCCTCCCTCCCTCCCTGCCTTCCTTCCTTCCTTCCTGCCTCCCTCCCTGCCTTCCTTCCTTCCTTCCTGCCTCCCTCCCTGCCTTCCTTCCTTCCTTCCTTCCTTCCTTCCTTCCTTCCTTCCTTCCTTCCTTCCTTCCTTCCTTCCTTCCTTCCTTCCTTCCTTCCTTCCTTCCTTCCTTCCTTCCTTCCTTCCTTCCTTCCTTCCTTCCTTCCTCCCTCCCTGCCTCCCTTCCTTCCTGCCTTCCTTCCTCCCTCCCTCCCTCCCTCCCTCCCTCCCTCCCTCCCTCCCTCCCTCCCTCCCTCCCTCCCTCCCTCCCTCCCTCCCTCCCTCCCTCCCTCCCTCCCTCCTTCCTTCCTCCCTCCCTCCCTCCCTCCCTCCCTCCCTCCCCTCCCCTCCCCTCCCCTCCCTCCCCTCCCCTCCCCTCCTTCCATCCTTCCCCTCCCCTCCTCCCCTCCCCCTCCCCTCCCCTCCCCTCCGTCCCTCCCTCCGTCCCTCCCCTCCCCTCACCTCCCCTCCCTCCCTCTCAGCACTGTACTAACAGCAAGATATAAATTTATATATTTATTGAAGGTAATAATACCCACGATATCAAGTATGGCGGAACAGGACGTAGAAGGGGAAATAAGTGGGGGTGACATTGAAGAGGGCGTCAACGTGATAAACTATGTCCGAGGAATCATTGCTTCACAAAACAAAGAACATTTTGACAAAATTGTCAAAGCAGTTGCAAAAGAAGCTACACAAGAAAGACGATACAAACATCTGACGGAACTTATGAAAAGTTTTGTCAATGTGGTTGCTTTGAACCTTGGGTTAGGTCTTAAAGATAAAAAGCAAGTTATACGCGTATTTCTGCGAATGTGGAATACACCAGAGCTCGCTTCTCTGATAATGAAAAACATTTATGACGAAGACAACGATGAAATGGACGAAGACAACGTTCCTTCTGAAGTGCATGAGCAAGGTAAAGATGCTGTCGATCTGTATGTTAAAGCCCTCCGCGATGGAAAGGAGAAGATAAATAGAATCCGTCTGATGGTTGTTGGGATGTACGATGTTGGCAAGACATCACTCGTAAACAACCTTATCAAAGATTTTCGAGGTAAAAGACCGCCAAACTATCCAGACGGAGAACAATACCCCCCAAGCACTGAGGGCATTGAAATGCATCGTTGCAGGATAAATAATAAAGGCGATTGGGTGCTTGACAAACAGGAACCAAAACTCGAGAAACGTATTGAAGTAATTGTTGAAAGCTTTTTTCCCAGTAACGAAACTTCAAAAGGCGAAGCGATGGACGTAGGTCAGCCCGACCAACGAACTATATATGAACGTCGACATGATGAAAAAATACCAGAGCCATATGATGCTGGAGATATCACAGAAGAGGAAGTCAAGAAAAACATTGAAGAAAATAGGCATTTACATGAAACCTTCCTTGATGTCATTGATAAAAGAGAGAACAACAAGCAAAAACAAAAGGAATTGCCCTTGGAAGAGGAATTCGATTCTGAAAAAAAATATGTATACATTTGGGATTTTGCTGGGCAGAATATTTACTACACAACACATCACTTCTTCCTCAACAAAAGATCAATTTATCTGCTATTGATGGACATGACAAAGGACCTGGACAGTCGTGTAGAAGAAAGTGATAATTTCTCGGGCTTGATGCATAAAGGGTTTACCTGCTTGGACGCATTTAAATTCTGGCTGAATTCTATACATTTGTACAGCTCGATGCAAGATCAAGGAGAGGTCGAACCAACAGTTATATTGGTTGGAACTCGAAAGGATGAAATGAATTGCAAAGATGATGAAAAAGAACAACGGAAAGATGAACTATTTGAGAAAGCTCTAGAGTCGTTTAAAGAAACGCCAGCTATACTGGCACATATCCACGACCGAAAATTTCTTATTAACAATCGAGACAGCAACAGCGAGGATATACAGAAATTGCAAACAGAGATCAAAAGGTTAACAGAAAAGCAAACGTCGTGGGAAGAAACAATTCCCGCAAAATGGATTCAAATAGAACAAGCTCTAAATAAAATGCGCGATGATAAAATGGAACTGGTGTATATGAAAGATGTGGAAGAGGCATCCAAACAGAATGCAGTGCATATAGATAAAGAAGGACTTGAGCTTTTTCTAGGCACCCAACACATGCTTGGAAACATTTTGTTCTTCAATGAACCGACGATGAAGGATTCGATCATACTTTCTCCAGAGTGGCTAATCGATGTTTTCAAATGTTTCATTTCCCACATCAGCAACAAGAGCGTCCGGAATACAGCAGAGTGGGCTGATTATAAAGAGTTTGCTATACTGCATCCAGCTGTACTGAATGAAATCTTTGAAAACAGTCAAGTCAAGATAAAGCAGCATAGAGATGATGTTCTTAAGTACATGGAATACTTGGACATCATGGCCAAACCGTTTTTATTTGAGCAAATTCCTGAACAAGATTGTATGGATGCCTATTCAGAAGTGGATAATCTTGCGGGTGCCAAAGAGGTTTTCATTCATAGTGATTTGAATACGAAAATAAAGGGCTGTTATATTGTCCCATGCAGGCTTCAAGCAAAGCCAGAAAACCGCCAGAAGCTTGTCTGTCGTGAAGGGAAAAACACTCCCGTACTGTGCTTTCGTTTTAAAGATAAGTTTATGCCACCAGCTTTCTTTCACCGGTTGTTAGCCATCTGTATTCAGTCGTATGAAGTAACGACAGAGGGAGGAAGGTTTCTGCTATTCAATGGCCTTGCTGTGTTCAATGTAAGCGATTCCGCTGTTTTGACAATCTGGTATGAAGAATACGTGATATACAGTAGAATGACATTTATTGCCAATACTGGTATCGAAAAGACACTTTGTACGCAAATCAGGCACCGATTGCACAAAGAATTGATGGCAATCCTCGGACTTTTACCACGCTCCGAGAAAATTGCGATGTCGAAACCATTTGAAGAATTTATCCAGTGTCGCAATGTTTCAGAGCACAACAAAGGTCTTCTGCGAGTGAGTCAATTTATTTACAACAAGAGCATAACTTGCTCAGGGTGTTCCACTTTGCATGACATTGACAGAAAAACCGCTTTAAACGAATGGTATGCAGAGACGTACCAGCTGTTACATGACAAGGAGTGGGGACAGCTTGAACACGTGCCAAGCGATAGAGAATTGCTTAAAATGTCAGAAGAAATTGGGAGCGAGTTTTGGCTTGTTGGCATTGAGCTTGGGATTTCACATGTGGACATGGACAGGCTGCGTTCACAACCCGAGTGTAAACACACACAAACCTTCATTTTCAAGTTTCTCATGAAATGGAAAAACGATGGTGAAAGGAAAGGGCAAAATCCCACGCTCGCTTTCCTTCAAAAGGTCCTTTTGGCTGTCCGAAACAAATAAACACATTTAAGTAGGTATACAATATGAATGTTATTAAGAACAATCAAGTTGTAAAATATCTCGATAGTATAATTGGAAAGTTGCACTCAATAAATTGTGGAAATACGACATAAAATGAAACGTGAATACATATTTGAACTTCTAGCACTGTGAATTATTTCAATTATTGTCATAATTATTTGTTTTCCAGTGTCGAGGTCCCCCCTCAGCTTACCCGGCGGAACAAAGAAGGATACTTCGAGCGAATAATTATGAAAAGCTGCCTTGTTCACATATAAACTCAACATTTATGACAATCGACATTAATTGCGTAATAGAAATATGGATTAGTTGTCTAACGTGTAACTTTAAATTAACTTAATAATACTTGGGCTTTTGAGCATTATGAGCACACTTAACGCATGGAAAATATATAGCAAATGTAAAAACATGTGTTATATAGTGTTAAATATTTTATTTCATTGTATTCTGTAAAAAACAATCGACGCTTTTATAAAGTTTAAGACAGCGTGATAGTCTTTATGTTGAATAATGGTATTTCAAGTGAATTTTAAATAAAACATATCCTTGTCGAGTTCACACGTGATCTGCTTGGGTATATTCGGCACAACTGCTTTGCCCAGCCCACAATGTCAAAAAACCTGGGCCCAATATCACGAAAATACTCCAGTCAAATCTCAATCTCTACTCATTTTTCCACAATACAGTGTTACATTATTATGTTTTACTGTTTGAAAGCTCTTTCTCTTGCGCAATATGTTGATTAAAATCATTGCTCAATATTCTTCAAATATTTTTTTATCTATATAGCACAAAATGTACTTGAGTAAAACTCAAAAATAATAAATTAGACTAAAAGTACAGTTTTTGCTCTCAATTTTTTTAAATATATATAAAGCTGTTATGAGATAAAATGAGACTTAGATTAAGATTTGACTTGAGTATTTTGGTGATATTGGGGTCATGAATCATGCATAAATGGATGAAAGTAGGTCATACAACTAGTTCTAAATGGTGTAGGCTTATGTACAACATGTTTAGAAACGTTACTGTTATAGGTCTGTTGTAGCATAATCATGTTACCGTGACAAAATAAATGTGTGTGCGTGCGTGGGTGCGCGATTGTGTGACCGATGCAAGACCATGAGGCTCCAGCTTGAAGTTCAAGGTCACACACTAATGACGGATATCACGAAAACCTTGATGAATATAACGTAGTGTTGAACATAGGGTACAGACAAGTGTGAGTTCAACTGAATTTGGTATACATCACCATAAAGAACTATAATAAGAACTCTTATGTTCTAAATCAGCCACTATACATGTATGCTCGTGATGCGATTCAAATATAAGTGATCGTATCTTTGCTGTTATTTGTATGCCAGAAGTCAATTTCAATGTTTCATTGTATCCCAATTGTTTCACAGACATGTTCAAATTTGCATTTCTAAACTAGTATGTTATGTATTATGTGTTTTATAATTGTCTTCAACGGTTGGAATAATGATTGCAGTGGTTATTTTGCGGTTAGTTATTTAAGTTCAGTATTTTGAAGATTTTTATCTTATAACTAAGGTGGCATAGAGGTGCCATACGTGTTATATTTTATCTCATTGACACGACTTACGTATATTGTAAAACCACTTTGGAACTCATTTAAACAACTTTGTAAATCGTTTTTAGACTACTGACGTACCTCGTTTAAATGAGCAAATATTTCAGCACATATGTATAAATATACAAAAGTGTTGGGCCACAAGTTATTACAACGTTAGAAATCGGCCCTCCCCGTATCTCGTTAAAACGACTTAGTAAATCTTTGAAACAATTTGGTATCCTTTAAAACGACATGCGTATCTCGTTAAAGCAATTGTTTTCTTGTTTAAATGACGTGCGTATGTAGTTAAAACGACATGCGTATCTCGTTAAAGCAATTGTTTTCTTGTTTAAATGACGTGTGTATGTAGTTAAAACGACATGCGTATCTCGTTAAAGCAATTTTTATCTCGTTTAAACGACTTGCGTATGTAGATAAAACGATTGACATATCTCATTATGGCCAATCGGAATGATAATACTCGCGACCAGGCATTATGCGACCAGGCATTATGCGCGGTAAATGGGCGATTATGTCGTTTAAACAAGATATGGAAGGCGTTTAAAAAGATACTTAGTGGTTTAACAGTATACTTAGGCTGTTCAAATCGTCAGTTTAAGTCGATTTAACGAGAAACTCAAGTTGTTCGCATACAATACACAAGTCTTTTTAACGAATTACAGTCGTTTTAACGCGAAACATTTTCGGTCATTTTAACGAGATAAGTAAACCCCACATGTCAACATTCTTTTTATATTGGTCATCTAACAATGATTATACATTTCATTTGTCTAGTATCAGTGTTTATGGGTATGGGTTGTGCAAAAATAAAAGGGGAGCCCCGGCACGGCGGCGTCCCCGGTGCCCGGCGCGAGCGCGCTGATGATCGTAGCGCGCGCAAACTCGGGTCGGTTCGGCCGCCGCGCGGAGCTCCCAATTTTCAACTTTCCAAAGACCCATTCAGCTACAACCTGTTTTGTGAAATCGAACAACTGATATGCTCGAGCGGTTGGCGGCCGTTTTATTAGCGCTGCATTGTGTGACCTTGCCGCCCAGTGCGTCACTTGAACTTCTCACATGGCCAGTCGACTTCACGACTTTTTATTGTTTTCAAGTACTTTAGAAAATGCCTTTCAGATCATTGCTATTTAGCGGAACATGTAGACTCATGGGTGTTAAGGTTTTCAAACATTTGACACCGTGACCATCTTTTTGAACAAATATCACCCATATGATCTTTATGACCGCATAACGACCTGTAAACTTTCTATATTGGACGAGTGATTATTCTTATGAAGTTAATGCAAATCAAAGCAAGATTGTTTGTATTATTATTTATTTTCACATTATTTATGTACATACTAACTAAGATGTTTGCACATAATCGGAATAAAAACTCTGACATCATGTACCCTATGATACGAGGTTATTTCTGCCACAGAACAAAAATTCTTAACATCATTATATGCCATATACATGTAAATGATATTTCGAATGGCCTAAATTCTCACTACAGCAGTCTTTAAAGATCTAAAGAGCAATCACCTGTCTTTTTTCCACTTTAAAACAAAAAGCATGACCAAAAAATTACAAAGAAAAACTAAACAGTAAAGTCAGAGATAAGGGCATTAGTAGAAAGGTGAGTATTGTCTTGATCTAGTAAGTTTAATTTCATGCGAGTAAAAAGTTTCAAATTACAGATTAGTTGAAGTGGTACCGGTAAATGACCAATTAAGTGTTTATATAAAAAATACCCCTGGCAAGCAATGAGACCTAAACAAAGAGTGTATGGAAGAGTCTGCATTCTCTTAACTTTAATTGTTATAAAACTGAAGTCATTTAGTTTTCACTTTCTTTACACACTTTGTGCATATCAACCATTAGCTCTATTGGGTGTAAAGATTCTACTAGACGACAGTGTCAATTAAAAAACAAGTATATAATTGTGTCAAACAGTAAATAATAATTCACATTATAATGATTAGTTTTATTCCTAAATATCACTTTGAAATAAAGTATGCTTTGAACTCATTTCATAACAAGGAGTTCCAGTTTCAGACAGTCTGTTGATAGAAATAACCCCATAACAGCAGTCAACACGAACCATATTGCACATCAAACACAGTCATAACAATCACCTACAACAATCATTAACCTGTAAAGCCAGCTTCTACATTGAAAAGTACAGAATGCATAAGAACAATGATATACATGTACATTTATTCGTAAAATGTTATGTATTAACTACTGAGCAATATGGTTTTATTATTATCTAGGTGCATATAACAATACACCTTATATCCAAGTTCTCCAAAACAATCGACTGTCCCCATGAAGTATCAAATTAACAACTTAATACATGAGCTTACAAATTATTCCACAACTGAATGTATGTTATGGATAATTATTAAGTCATAAACTTTAAAATAGAGTACTATTTAAATACAATTTAGTACATATGAGAATGCTCTGATTAAAAATTTATAGATGAAAGTAAAGGTAGGTATCAGGGGTACCGGTAAGTTTATTCACAAGGTCACTCAAAACCTTTGCATACATAAAATTTAAGCTGTCCAAAGACGGCCAGCTTGACATTTCAGAAGCCGTATTGGAAGAATAGCACTGAGTAGGAAAAAATATCAAATTGCCTGTTTATGCTGTTTTGTTAATGAAAGAGTGTACATAACCTTATTAAGAAATATTACACACAACTGAGGGTCATATGACATTATAAGGACCGGTCAGTCTGCCAACGAAGGTGTATATGGACCGAGGCGTAAGCCGAGGTCCATTCACCTTCGGGGCTGACTGGCCGGTACTTATAATGCCATATGGCCCGAAGTGGTGTGTAAATATTTCTTATATTATACCGAACATTTTATATAACCATTCGTTAATTTTAAAGCACTTTGGATGTGATTTATTGTACATAGCTTATGTTGCGACAATTTTTGCCGTTGTGACAAAAGCAGGTCACGCGTTCCAGTTGTATGACCTCAGCGGTCCATATTACATTTTGGCGAGGTCCGGACCGGCCAAAAATATGATATGGACCGCTGACGTCATAAAACTGGATTTTAATCAAAATACAGTGATATACGGATCGATCGATTTTATATATACACAGAAAGGACACATTTATGTAAGGTATAATATTTGCAAATAGTCAAACAAAGGCCTTGAATTGAATTTCACTTAATAAAACAGCTTTTTAATACTAAAACATGTCTTATTTAGTTACATATATGTATTTTGTTATATTTGATTTGCATTGTAACATGTATTATGGGCTGGAGGCCTTTTAGTGAATAAAATTTATTTCGAAAAACTCAAGAATGCAGAGGGGTACTTTGATATCTGCCGTGGCTACTGAAATCAGGACTTGTTAAACTCAAGCTCTATACTCTTAGAAAGATCACAGTAGACTATAATCTGATCCATATCCTTGATATATAAGCAAGATATAGTATTCTTCTTTTTTGTTCTAAAAATGAATTTAAATATTTCAATATATCTTTGCAACTGAGGTGCACCATAAACAGTAAATACACACATTTCTCTATTTGCCATAAAAGTCAACTTTGTGCCACACAACCAAAATGTGTAAGCTGAAAAATGTAGCAGAACTATTTTAGCCATACATTGCACAGGATTTAAAGACTATGTCTTCACAAAAAAAAAAAAAAATGAAATAGGAACAATATTGTAAAGGAAATAGCACTTTTAACATAAATCATAATAGTGATATTACACTATTTTTACAGTTCTATATTCCTTTCAAGTCAACTGCTAGAATATAATAATGATAAAACTCTTAATGGATTTCCAGATAATATAATTGTGTATACAAAAATTTAAATAAGTTACATATATGTCTTCAATAATGAGCATGTTCAATTATTAAACACAATGAAAAGTGTTGTGTCCCCGGTGTATAAAGATGGGTTGAGGCAAGGGAAAACCAGCCCGGCCCTCACAACTAGAGCTACACATGGGCTCTTGTTGCGCAGTTTGTTGCAACTCGGCCTATGTACGTTGTGTTCCCTGAACGAAGCTAGCAGCTGGCCCCTTTCATACACACAGATGAGCGATTGCTGTGCGGTGACAGACGAGGAAGAGGGGAAAGCTCAACAGTTCACAGAAAGCTGCCTATGGTGATGAACATCAGACTGTGATAAGACTGTCAACCAGTGTCATCTGGGTCTGGTGCTGAAGGTGGACAGAAAAATCAGATATATTTTCTTGCGGGTACAACTAATGGACTGTCAATTTTCATAACAAATACATATTCCCTTCATGTTATATCTTAAATCCATGGCTATCATACTGAACTCGTTGAAACACTTAAATTTTATCATAAATAAGTAGCAGAAAAATCCCAGATGTCTGCACTCCAGCCCTTACCATTCAGGAATTAACACTTTCAAAACTATTCAAAGACAGATAACCCCATAACTGTTTTGAAGTGTTCACAACCAACCCAATCAGCACAAAAAGATTTACTTGGATAATAATTCAAAGAACTATGCTTAGTTTGTATTGAGCATTGCGAAACAAAACATCCTCATCTTTATCAAAGTAAAAAAGGGGCGTTACTTGAAATTATTATTAAGCCAGAGTAATGGGCCTTTTTTTATTGACGTCTGTTGATTATCTGTTGCAACATGTGAAGTTTCATTTGAATATCTTAAAACGTTTTGAGTAAGTGACCCAGTTTCAAACTTGCTATAAATTTCAGGAAAACATTCTGATAAAGTTTCAAAGATATTGGACCAATTTTATTGCCTCTAGTATGTTCCAATTTATTTATTTTTTTGACCCCATATGTCCCACTTAAAAAATGGGGTGAGATTTCATCAAGAGAAACATTCTGTCCAAGTTTGACATAATCTGACCAATCATTTCATATGGTTCCAGACACAAACAAAATATCTGAGATTTGACCTAATGACCTACCGTAAGTATTTATCATGTGACCCAGTTGAAAGTTTTTCCTTTTATTTATACTTAATTCAACTGATGGTTTTGATAAAATATGCCACAATAAGTATATTAATAATTGAATGAAGTTGACAATGTGTACCATTCAATTTCAAGCATACCCTCCAATAACGTTTTATTTCAGCCATTTTCTCCCATCTTTCACAGATTTTGTCAACTTCAGAGAACCATTCCGACCTCCACTTGTGCTAAGATTCTTTTCCTTAATCATTCTTACAATGTCCATAGAATGCCAATTTTCACTGCTTGACGCAGAAGCTTACCTTTGGTCCGGTTTGCTGACTCTATGATCTGCAGGAGGCATCTTCCAAACTCCTCAATGACCATGCGTTCCTGGACAACATGGGGCATCTTCTGGCGCTCGCCTTCCTCTGCCTGGGCCAGGAGGCATGCGCAGGTCGCCTCCACCACCTCAGACGTCACAAACGAGAATGGCAATCTAAAAATACATTTCAATATCTCATTCTTCAATCTTAAAATATCCTCCTTTTATAAAATGGAACGTTCCAAGATATAGCTGTTATATCTGAAAAATAATGCAAACTCAGTCTGTACGAAAGTCATTATCACATTGCAGGAAATGAGGTCCTGCAATACAGCCTACATTGCAGGACCGGACCAGTTTTTGCAGGACCAAACATTTTTTGTATATTTATTGAAAGTCAGCGCTTCTAACATTGTCTTAAACCCAAGAGTAAATGACTCTTGAGATCTGATTTTCAAGAGTCAAAATCTGATCTTCAAGTGTCAGTGTCCGTGTTTTTCTAAGTACTTGGTCTTTCTTTATAAATTATAGTTCTCATCTGTCATAAGATGGCAAGGTACATGCTTATCTATACTTCCAAAACTTAAATGAAAAAATATTACAATTCCAGTGTTTTATTAGGATCAGCTGTATTAATTCACTTTTTATTCAAGAAAAATCTCAAGAAAGAGAAAAAATATATCAATATAACTTAATAGTATACCCGTGCTCCAGTCAGTATTTGAAAAGGGTAGGGTGCTACGCCATTAAAAGGCAATTTTGATGTACATTGAATGACCCTTCATGAAGCATTATTGCAAGGGCCAATGATAAATTCTTATTGTGTATGTGTATTAACTACTTTCATGCTATGGACACCTTAGCTGTTATCTTTACTTTAATTAGTGTCAAAATTAGGTATATTTTTTATACTTTAATTTCTGAAATACTGCTCTGTCAAACAAAAGGGCACTGAAGGGTGTGGTAAAAAGGCAGCAGAAGGCTGGAAAAGACCAGCAGGTTACCACACCCTGCTATTTAGGTCTACATGTAGCCTGAGCACTGGACTATACCTTGTTGTCTTATTTCCTGCTCTTAGGTGGTTAAAAAAATCCCAGGGTCAAAACTTGGACATTTATGTTTTGACTCGTATGAACGTATTATTTATTTACTGCATCTTCAGTAAAACAGGAATTATGCATTTACTATTCTTTATGTAACCCTATGCATCCTTGTCAGAATCCTACATGCAACAGCGATTGTTGAGTTGCACTGACATCTCTCATTTCTACTTTCAGTTTCACTTTCATGTTTTTCATTTTTTCCGGAAGTAAACTAAAACATTCAACGTTCCTATTGTCAATATTGCAACACTGTTTTTATTTTTTCATAAATGGCATAACAATAAAATTATTATATTATATAACTTTACTCTACACTGGCAACGTTTTACGCAGTTCTCCATTCACTATTATCAAATTGACAGAAGGTAAGCGCGCACCTGCTTCCCGCGCTTTTTAGACCATTTGCTTTGAAAAATGTTTATTTTTATCTGTTACACATTAAAATCTTATACAAATATACTTTTAAATTGATATAGACATGGTATAAAAAACTTAAAAAATATATTTAAGCATTGTTGTTTTTTAAACCATCATACTAAGCGAAAAAAGCCGAAGGTATCCGTTATTTTGCATAATGGGCGGAGTTATCACATCATTGAGTTCGAGTGCTGCTAATTGACATGGAAACCGTATAGATTCCAGATCGATAATAATTTGTCACTTCGGATGATAATTGCTCTTGACTTTAATTGATTAAAAAGGCATTTAGAGCATGCCTTGCGGCTCCTTTTAAATGTTAATAATACAAATTAAAAATAGTATTACAAATTTATTATGCATCATTTTCGGGTCATTTATGATTTCTATTCGTCAAAACCCAAGGAGCTCTGGTTACGTTGGTTTGATCAAGTAAACATAGGTTAGTTAATAAAATTAACAAGTTAAACGTTTGACACATATTTATTAAATCCTTTTGCCCCAAAAATTATTGCCGGACACGCGGGCCTACAATATAGCTGTGATTATCGGACCTCGCCACTTTCTCATGACCTTTACTTGCAAAAAGTCTTGGTAATACCGTAATCATATACTCAAGTTTTATGAAAAATCCCAAAGCAGTGAAGTGCAGTTAGAGTCTATGAAAGACATTAACTTTTGAATTATTACCAAAACATTACCTCTTTGAAATGGAATAATAGACCAATTTTTACACGTTTTTTTACCATTAAAGCCTGCCAAGTGCATTCAGATCACTAACTATACAGCATTTTTTTTACAACAATACAGAATAACTGAAAATCAGACTTAACTTAAATTTCTGAGTCTGAATTCAGTCCTTAGTGATGTTGAAATTATAGATCAGATATTCCTAAAACTAAAATCAGTGCGAACCCTGTCAATCCTGATTTCAGGGTTAATCAAGAATTTTGCAATACCTGAAAAGGGACAACAACTTTAAGACATAATTCCTTACTTAATACCTTTGACACATATTATTATAACAGATCATTGATGTATGCTCATGGGACAAAAGCCTTTATGCATTTGTAACAAACTATGACGGAAATTGTTGTATGGTCATAACAAACTCTTCAACAAATTTGGAATGTTGCGATAAATTTGTTATAAGTGGAGTCAACTGTATGGTACCTCTCTCCTGAGCCGGAGGGTGGTGGTCGTGTGGGGAGGTCAGAGATCTGGGACGACAGTTTTGACTTGGCTGCAGTCTGCTGCTGCACACGCACCTCTGCCGCATCCGCCAGGTGCATCAACGTCTTCCGCTCGGGGCTTTCTTCAAAGTTCTTACACCCAACACATTTACACGAGGAGTTACACATGATCTTTGCCTGTGAAAAAAAGGTGACATAATACATGTAGCTACATTTTCTTTGCTATTGACGTTAACTAGACCAACTCTGACATGAGAGAAAAATATATATTAAAAATTCAGGTTTTATCAGCTCATGAGAAAAGATATAATTAAACAAAAACTTTCATTTCAGTGATGAATTTCACCCAAAGTGCCAGACTTCATGGAATATACCTACATTTAGAAACAGCTTACATAAACTATGAGCATTAATCATGACCCCATGAAGGTTACCTTCAAGTGTAAAGGGGAGGGATCAATTAAGATGTAAGGATCTGGGACTTGCTTGCAACACATACAGAGATATTGATATGAGTGACATGGGTCCTGCAAACAAAATGTTGCTAAGCATCTGTGTCACGTTTCAAAGTCCCACTATGCATGACAAACTTACAGCTTGGATGCTACAGCCTATTCTCTGTAGGCATATATGAGGCATTCCATAATGTTAAACCTGTAAGTGTGGCCTTCACCTTGCAGGTAAAGATGTGGGTCTTGCGTGCAAACTATTGCCTTTGTGTGCCTTGCATCTGTGCCAGGTGATTTCAAATTTGCACAATGCATGACGAACATACCATCCAGACAAGAGCAGAAAACAGATGAAAGGACAGAGGAACAAACACACAAACAATGTAATATTTATATGCACACCTTTTGAAGCATAAAAATTGAAACAATGACATCTTCCACTATTTTCAAGAAAAATCTATCATCAGTTATTTCATGCAGTCAAGAACATTATAAACCTTGGGTCAAATAACATCTTTGTAATACTTAGCTGAAGCTGTTGACATGTTGACAACATTTACGTAAAATTCCCTAACATTTAGCAATTGCTGTTGCTTTTACACTTCCCAACCATGGAGAGCTACATCTGGATTGTTATTAGCGTTATTTTATTGTTTATGTACATGTGTCGTTCTATTTAATAACCTTTGACATTTTCATGATTCAATAACATTTATGTAAACAGTTATGGTTGCTGCTGATTTTGACATCTGTGTGTGCTGTATCTATGGTATTAAGGTTTTTAAACCGATTTTTCACATATTTTTTTTGACCCCTAAATTCATATGGGTCATCTTCTGACCATAACAAATGTGAATGAAAATTTGAGGGATCTACAACAAATCATCCATAATTCATGATCAGAAACCATTTTCCTTATAAAAATCACCACAACCTTGACCTCAGACATAATGACCCTTAATTAACAGGGGTCATTTTCTGACCATGACCAATGTGCATACAAAGTTTGGGAATTGTACAGAGGCGTTTATAAGTTATTGATTAACAACCAAGTTTAGCGCCAAAGATGGCGCGTAACAGATTAATTCTGTGTTTTATATGCTTCACACACGAAACAAAAACTGACGAGTTAAAAACTAACATTTACCTCATAACATTCACAGTAGTTCTTTAGACATCCAGAGCGTTTGCAGTTACAACCTTTGTTATGTCGACGGTCCTTCTCGCCAGCTCTACCCTTGCCTGATGACAACAAAAGTTTTCTTTTAAAACAATCCATTGTGTATATTATATTCAATAACTTACACAGTCATAACTATTTACCTTCGTTTTGTTACGAACAACAATACAATATTTTGTTGTAAATTGCAATCCAGATCATAATATTATAATTGCATACTTTAAGGTTGGGAATGGTGCTCAATTTTTAACCAAAATTTGGCGCAGGATTCACAAGCCATGCGGAGCAATCAGTTAAGTTTCAGCAAAGAGCACAGAGAACATAAGCCATGATGAGTATCTGCATACCTATTTTAGGGTGGAAGGCGAGGGGGTTTCTCTCAAGGCACTGTTTGATGGCTCGTGACCGGTCCTCCTCATGGTCAAGATTGTTGGCACAGTTGTTACAGTTACAGTTGTGACAAAACTCTCCATTAGCAAAACAATCACAATACCTGTAAATAACAAGTGATGTTTATCAAACATTATGCCCCCATGAGCGCCATGTTGTCAAGAATATTTGAGGCAGTTTTAAGATTATGACCATTCAAAGTGGGGGTATAGAAGGTACAGTTTAAAATCATGTTCAAATGATGACTGATATTTGCAGATAAACATGTATTATCTTAGCAGCAGGGAATAAGTAAATAAGATGAAGTTTTTAATGAACAATATGAGTTGTGATCTTGACCTTTGACTATATGACTTCAAGATCCATAGGGGTTATCTTCTGGTCACTCACTCCCAACCTAAATGTCAACTTTGAGGGCCATGGGTGCAGGCATTGTCGAGCTATCACAGACTAGATTTTTGTGTTCAAGTTCACTGTGACCTTGACCTTTGACCTGATGACCCAATCAATAGGGGTCATTGACTGGTCAGGCCCAACCTTCATGTCAAGTTTGATGACCAAAGGTTCATGAATTGTAAAGTTTGTGTTAAAGGTCACCATGACCCTGTCCCTTGACACGATGACCCCTAAAATCAATAGGGTTCATCTACTGGTTAGGCCAAACCTCGAAGTCAAGTATGATGACCATAGGTCCAGATATTGTGGAGTTTGCCTTCAAGGTCACTATGACTCTGTCCCTTGACCCAAGACCCCTAAAATCAATGGGGTTGATCTACTGATTAGGCCAAACCTCGAAGTCATGTTTGAGGGCCATGAGTGCAGGCATTGTCGAGTTATCACTTGGACAACCTTTTAGCATTCTCAATGTGACCTTGACCTTTAACCCATTGACCCCTAAAATCAATAGGGATCATCTACTGGCCAGACTCAGCCTCAATGTCAAGTTTTAAGGCCATAGGTCCAGGCATTGTTGAGACAGGCTTTGACAATTTTTACAAATTAAAGGTCACTGTGACCTTGACCTTTGACCCCATGATCCCTAAAATCAATAGGGGTCATCTACTAGACAGGCCCAACCTTCATGTCAAGTTTGCTGACAATAGGCCCAGGAATTGTTGAGTTATCACTCGCACAAGCTTTGGTCTACCGACCTACCAATCGACATGTGAATAGCAATGTTCCCCCCCCTTCTTCGAAGGGGGGCCTAATAAAGGAAAATATATGTATATGTATAAAATGTACTTCAATATATTTTTTTCGATAAAGATATACTTCATGACAGCCAATGAAGCTGTATACAAAATGAATATGAAAAGAGCCTGAAAAAACAGAGTTCTTCCGCAAAATCATTAACAAATGTATAAGTGAAAAAGTGATTCACTGGGTTAACTTCAAATTCAATGTGTCAGTTTTAATTTGATGGGTCAAATTACATTTTCAATTCAATAGGTCTGTTTTACTTCAATGGGTCAACTTACAGTTAAAATTCAATGAACCAGCTTACAGTTCTATTCAATAAGTCAACTTACAGTTTTAATTAAATGGACCAACTTATAAAACTTTTCAATTCAATGGACAAACCAGGGATTGAACTGGCAGATGAAAGACAGAAACCATTTGGGCGCTGATTTTGGGGACACTTCAAGCTCAAAATGGGAGTCAAAATGAGTGAGACACCCTGCCATAGAATTAAAACTGGTTTTAGGAAGCTCATGTGAGGGCTATCCTGAAGCAAACTGGATAGTCAATACTAACAACAAAAACAGTAACAACCAAAAGTATCGGATCTGTCGGAATCCACAGACAAATCCCATCCCTGTCAGCTTACAGTTTCAATATAATGAGTCAACTTACAGTTTCAATCTAATGAGTCAACTTACAGTTTCAGTTCAATGAGTCAACTTACAGCTTCAATACACTGAGTCAACTTGCAGTCTTAGTTCAATCGGTCATTTTACTTTTTTATTCAATTACAATTAAATTTTCCAACTCACACTTTCAACAAGAGTTGTTTGTCAAACATTATGCCCCCCTGAGCACCATGTTGTCAGGATTATTTGGACAATTGAATGAAATATGATTGGACCAAAATGACAGCTTACTTGTCATTGACATTGGAAGCCTTTGAGGCAGTTTTAAGACTATGACCATTCAAAGTGTGAGGATAGTAGGTATAGTTTTTAATCATGTTCAGATGATGACTGATATTTGCAGATAAAAATGTATCCTCTTAGCTTCTAGCAGCAGGGAATAAGTAAATATGACAAAAAAAATTATGATGAATATGAGTTATGACCATGACCTCAAAATCCATAGGAGTCATCATCTGGTCACCCAAAATTTAAATGTCAAGTTTGAGGGCCATGGGTGCAGGCATTGTCAAGTTATCACACAGACATGCTTTTTGTGTTCAAGGTCACTGTGACCTTAACCTTTGACCCAATGACCCCTAAAATCAAAAGTGGTCATCTACTGGTCAGGCCCGACCTCCAAATCAAGTTTGAGGGCCATGGGTGCATACATTGTCCATTTATCACTCGGACAATATTTTAACATTCAAGGTCTAGGCATTGT
Organism: Mya arenaria; assembly: GCF_026914265.1. Taxonomy (NCBI): domain Eukaryota; kingdom Metazoa; phylum Mollusca; class Bivalvia; order Myida; family Myidae; genus Mya; species Mya arenaria. Next base: position 50,375,239 of record NC_069123.1, read on the forward strand.
TGAGTTATCACTTGGACCAGCTTTAAAATCCTTTTACCATTAAAGGTCAGTGACCTTTGACCCGATGTCAAGTTATCACTCGGACAAGCTTTGGTCTACCAACGGACAGACAGACAGACCGACAGACATGTGCAAAGTAATATACACCTCTTCTATGAAGACCGACATGTGCAAAGCAATATACACCTCTTCTATGAAGAGGGGCATAATAATAATATGGGTCAACTTACAGTTTCAATTCAATGAGTGAACACATTGAGTCAACTTACAGTTTTAAGCACTGAGATTTGGTACAATTACATGGCTTCCTCTGTCTGGCACCACCACTTGCATCCGCTGACGGCCTGAAAACAGGGCAATACACAAATATTTACATGTCCATGGTTGGTCAATGTCAATCATTTTCATCGTACCATAAAAAAAGAGCATTCATTAGAGTACATAAATTGTATATACAGGGTTGACATTATGTTTTTCACAAACCGATTTTTTTAATAATCTAACAGATCTGGCCAGGGGTCAAGGGGGCCGGCTAGGCCCCCTTGTTAGGTCTAGGGCAACGCCCTGGTCGGGGGTTCAGGGGGGCGAAGCCCCCCGAGAAAAAAACGAATTTTAGACATTCCTGAGGGTCTAAAACCTGTTTTCCTGAAAGCAAAATTGACTGTTTGGAAAACATTTATTCAGACTATTCTACCTAACAAAACACATTTCACACATCTTGCAAACAGGACACACCTTTGACTGTGTCCTAAATATCCTGTTTGCAAGAGGTGTAAAGAAGTCTGTATGCCAAAAAATAATAAAGGTAACACAACCATATTTTCATCAAAAAATTAAAATGAAAAACCAGTATTCACGGACAAGCCTAGATCTGAATTTTTCCAAAATTACTGAGAGGGTAAAGAGCATTGTCCTTCAATAAGAATTTATTAGAATTGAAGAGGAATGCACTTAACTTGTCAACTAAATTTAATTTATTTTTTTTAAATTGGATAACTGATCGAATTGAATCAAAACTGCATTGAATGTATTAATAAATATGAGTAGTACCTTTCAGATGAACTTATATTAAGTTATTTTCATGTTTTAAATGTTAATAAAATCAAACTTTGAAAACAATATAAATGGGCCGAAATATCCAATTTTGGATTATGTGGCTACACATCTGGCTCTAGAATCTCTTGTCATCTCCTGCAAATCAAATTGTTCTAAATAGTAATCAGAGCTAGATGACTGATGATGTCGGTCTATTTTAGTTTGGCGAAACTATGGGCCCAGACTCAATCATTAATGGAATGGAAATAATTTACATTAACACTTAGATTCTACATAGATTGAATAATAAATCATTTGTCTTACCTTGATAACAGCTAACAACAGAATGAACTTGAAGCAATGAAATCACCTCCTACCTGGAGATCGCCGAGAAAAAAAAAAAGTGGGAAGAATCTAGCTTAGCGGCTGAAATCGCCGACCATAATATCTTACATTTTGTTTCAGAAAGTTCGCTAGCTTTTCATATTGAGTAATCTTAGCGGGGGTTTGAAGGTATCAGCACCAGACATATCAGAAACGACACATTGATTTTATCGCGATCCGCTAGACTAGATTTGTTCCGTAACAGAAAACAAACACATTTTATTCAACAAAATGAACATTTCAAGCAGGCGCCATGCATCGATCGTAACTTAAAAAGAACAACAAAAACAATATCGTAACTTAAAAAGAACAACAAACAATGTGTTTCCAGTTTGCATTTTCGTTCTCACCGGTTCTTTGTTGGAACCCAAAATCAAATAGACTTTTAAACTTTTTTGATTTCGGCTGCGCCATTGTGCATGTGTTGTTTGTTTTTTGTATCGCGGCACATCATTGGTCGCTCAAAACTGGAATAATCAATCAAACGCTGACTTATTTTTTTCAAGCGTTTGTACTACAAGGAACAGTGTCGCTATACAGTGTTCATCGGCAATTAGTACGGCGATTTTCTTCGACTTTTTCGGCCATTTTGTTTTCGATCTCAATTTTAAAATTCCTGAAAAAGTAACCGATTTTTTCACGATTTTAAACGATGGATTCGATCGGCAATCGGTTCATAATGACAACCCTGTATATATATCCATGCAAAGCAACTGTGAACTATGAGAAGCAAGCAGTAACTTTCAATCATCATTTGATGATCATATTTCTTTGACATTGACTGGATGTGCCCTAAGTTTCAACTTAAGTATGTTAACAAATCATTGAGCACAGAAAGACTACATTAGGTTTGAATGTACGTACACTTGTGTCTTAGTCTGCCCAGAGGGAGCTATTGGTTGGTAGCTTGCTGAGGAGGACTTCTCGAGCCGTGAGGATGCCTGATTTGCCAGTGTCTGAGAGGCAGGGGGTGTGGCCACAGTGGCTGGCTTCAGCTGTAGCTGCCCTTGTAACTGATATAAAACGCAACACAATATACAAAAAACGTCTTCAAGTGTGCCACTTAAAAAAGAGACATCTTTTGAAGCCCCTTAGTCTGCATTTAGGAATATGGAAAAAGAAAAATCATTCACTGATAAAATGTGACATAAGCTTCTTCAACCAGTAACTGATTTTTATAAGCACATTCTATTCAAACTGCAATAATACTAGGCATGATTTTCATATATTTTTTATTATAATATTCCAGTTTTTGATAAATGTTTTAGACAAATGGACATAGGAAATTACTATACTGATTTATTCATGTATTACGTTTATACGAGGTGCAGTCAAAAAGTTCCCGGACTGGTTATATATTGCACACTTTTGACTTCTGACTATGCCGATACTTGTCACACATAAATCTTAACAACATGTTAACATTTTGTAAGCAGAAATAATTACATAGCATCCATATTTTGATAGAAAAATATGTTCATTGTAGTATGTAACCTACGCTACGGATCACTTTGAATTATTAACGATTACGAAATTGTTTTCTCTGTTATAAACGCTAGGTATACATTATTTTGGCATCGTTTTATCATGTAAATTTACATGACGTCTCACTAACGTCATTTCTAAACATACGTCCAAAACAAACATCATCACTTAAAAATCATTTAATTAGTATGCATTGTCTGAAGCCATGGAAGATATCGCCGGTGAAAAAACGTCAACGTCATCCGAGCGAATGGAGCAACGGACAGTCATTAACTACTCTGCGAGAGTGGGAATGACACTAAAGGACGCATGGAAATTTATAAATCTGGTCGATGGTTTACGTAAATGTTCCCGGACACTCATATTGGATTGGCACAAGCATTTCCGGAACGGTCGTGACGACATAACTGACAGTAATGGAACAGGATAGTGGCAGTTCCGACAAAATGCAGCGTGTCATTTCGGTAGATCGGCGGAAATCGTCAACGAAATAGCTGATGTGTCGGATTTAGCCATGGGAATATGAGGATTTTTGTATGATTCTTTGAAATACCAAGTACGACCATTATAAAACCTCATTTCAGTGAAAATGGTGTTTTTGAAATTTAATTAAATTCAATAGGAAACTGTCCCAGCCTGGTGGATGATGTAATGTTACCTGTGAGAGGTAGGATGCTGGGACAAGAGCGAAACCCTGCACACCCTGGGGCCCCGTGCTTCCGGTAGACAAAAATGTAGTAGCTCCACCCGTAGATATCTGCTGTAAACCAGTACCTGCAATCATACATAAAAAAACTCAAAGTTCATGACATTTCATGAGAACCTTATAGCTGTCACTTTGGTACTTAGGACATATACCTTAATTAAAAAACAAAATCAATGTCAAAACAAAATAAATCACCAGTACTGATAAAAAAAATTAATTTCCTTTCAACAATAAGAAAACTAGAAGCGCCGCAATACGACGAAACCAGGTTTTTGTTATGGGCAATCAGAAATTATAGCCAATTAATTTGTTGTATGACTTTATCTTTACTTTTATCAAAAAGAGACGCCCCCCTCAAAAGCAATCCCAAGCTAGCTCTTTACATAAGCTACCCACACACCAAGTTTAATCAATATCTATCAATGCTATCAAAAGTTATTTGGCAAAAAACATTTTTCTATTTAAAGTAACATTGACATTGACCGTAGCCCCTCCCCACTCAAAAGCAATCCCAAGCTAGCTCTTCACATGCTACCTAAACACCAAGTTTCATCAATATCTGTCAATCCTAACTAAAGTTATTGGGTGGAAACCATTTTTCTATTTTTAGTAATAGTGACCTTGACCATAGCCCCTCCCCACTCAAATGCAATTCCAAGCTAGCTCTTCACATAAGCTACCTACACACTAAGTTTCATCAATATCTATCAATTCTAACTTATGTTATTGGGCAGAAACCATTTTTCTATTTTTAGTAACAGGCGACCTTGACCTTAGCCCCAACCCCCTCAAAAGCAATCCCAAGCTAGCTCTGTACATAAGCTACCTACACATCAAGTTTCATCAATATCGGTCAATGCTAACTAAAGTTATTAGGCAGAAACCATTTTTCTATTTTAAGTAACAGTGACCTTGACCATTTTTCTATTTTAAGTAATAATGACCTTGACCTTAGCCCCTCCCCACTCAAAAGCAATCCCAAGCTAGCTCTTCACATAAGCAACGTACACACCAAGTTTCATCAATATCGGTCAATGTTAACTAAAGTTATTGGGTGGAAACCATTTTTCTATTTTAAGTAACAGTGACCTTGACCTTAGCCCCTCCCCACTCAAAAGCAATCCCAAGCTAGCTCTTCACATAAGCTACCTACACACCAACTTTCGTCATTATCTATCAATCCTAACTAAAGTTATTGGGCAGAAACCATTTTTCTATTTTTAGTAACAGGCGACCTTGACCTTAGACCCTACCCCCTCAAAAGCAATCCCAAGCTAGCTCCTCACATAAGCTACCTACACACTAAGTTTCATCAATATCAGTCAATGCTAACTAAAGTTATTGGGCAGAAACCATTTTTCTATTTTAAGTAACAGTGACCTTGACCACTTTTCTATTTTAAGTAATAGTGACCTTGACCTTAGCCCCTCCCCACTCAAAAGCAATCCCAAGCTAGCTCTTCACATGCTACCTAAACACCAAGTTTCATCAATATCTGTCAATCCTAACTAAAGTTATTGGGCAGAAACCATTTTTCTATTTTTAGTAACAGGCGACCTTGACCTTAGACCCTACCCCCTCAAAAGCAATCCCAAGCTAGCTCTTCACATAAGCTACCTACACACTAAGTTTCATCAATATCTATCAATTCTAACTTATGTTATTGGGCAGAAACCATTTTTCTATTTTTAGTAACAGGCGACCTTGACCTTAGCCCCAACCCCCTCAAAAGCAATCCCAAGCTAGCTCTGTACCTAAGCTACCTACACATCAAGTTTCATCAATATCGGTCGATGCTAACTAAAGTTATTAGGCGATAACCATTTTTCTATTTTAAGTAACAGTGACCTTGACCATTTTTCTATTTTAAGTAATAATGACCTTGACCTTAGCCCCTCCCCACTCAAAAGCAATCCCAAGCTAGCTCTTCACATAAGCAACGTACACACCAAGTTTCATCAATATCGGTCAATGTTAACTAAAGTTATTGGGTGGAAACCATTTTTCTATTTTAAGTAACAGTGACCTTGACCTTAGCCCCTCCCCACTCAAAAGCAATCCCAAGCTAGCTCTTCACATAAGCTACCTACACACCAACTTTCGTCATTATCTATCAATCCTAACTAAAGTTATTGGGCAGAAACCATTTTTCTATTTTTAGTAACAGGCGACCTTGACCTTAGACCCTACCCCCTCAAAAGCAATCCCAAGCTAGCTCTTCACATAAGCTACCTACACACTAAGTTTCATCAATATCTGTCAATGCTAACTAAAGTTATTGGGCAGAAACCATTTTTCTATTTTAAGTAACAGTGACCTTGACCACTTTTCTATTTTAAGTAATAGTGACCTTGACCTTAGCCCCTCCCCACTCAAAAGCAATCCCAAGCTAGCTCTTCACATACGCAACTTACACACCAAGTTTCGTCAATATCTATCAATGCTAACTAAAGTTATTGGGCAGAAACCATTTTTCTATTTTTAGTAACAGTTACCTTGACCTTAGCCACACCCCCCTTAAAAGCAATCCCAAGCTAGCTCTTCCCATAAGCTACCTACACACCAAGTTTCATCAATATCTATCAATGCTAACTAAAGTTATTGAACAGAAACCAATGTTTGACGCACGCCCGCTTGTCCGTCCGCCCAATGACAACCTCATTCTAATAACCCGGTTTTCGTTGAAAACCTAGTTAATAACCTGATGGACAGCATCAGGCAAGTTTCCACTCCCTGCAATTATTATTTTAGAGCTTGTCTTCGTTGTTTCTACTTTCTACCTTTCCTATTGCCATAATTTCTGTCCCCTTGTCGTAATTTGAGCTGATGTCACCTTAAATTACCCCTCCCATTGTTTTTATTCCATGCCTTAACTATAATGTCTCTAACTCCCATGGTCAGGGTTACAATTCCTGTTACCAGGGTTCGAATTTAGACTCGCATACTCGCAAAATGCCAGCGACATTTACAAATTGCGAGTGACTTTTATTCAAGCTCCACACTGTAACATTATATTCAATGCTCACAAATTTTCTTCAGGATGTCAGATGACATGCTAATAAGTGATATGTTGACAATGAGCTCATATAAAGTAAAGGTGATTTGCAAATTCACATCATAATATGAAAATATTTATTTCCTATTTAAAAAATAAATACGAAAACATAAGTGCCAGTTATTCCATATGTTTTTGACGGTACCGTCAGTAGTTTCAGTAAGTGGGTGTACACGTATATTACATCTGTAAAAATACAATTTAAAAAACCTACTCTTTGTATTTAAACCCGACATTTAATCCAAAAGTGTAATATTTTCTAGCAATGTATTTCGAAATCTATCTTAAAAGTTGTCGGTGTCAGATATCAGTGTAAGTAAGAAATAACAATTTTTCAATGAAACCTCACATGTTAATGTGACCATCAAATGTATAACCAGCCTGTATTTTTTTTAAACTTCCTGTTTTATTAATAAACATTCTTGTGCATTTAAAATGACCTGTGTTGGCGAAATGTTACATTATTTTTACAGAATTTGAAAAAAATTCCCAAAATAGGCTTTAAAAATATATCCTGATTTTATTTCTTATTGATACCCTTGAACTTTTGAGACTTTTTATTAAAACAAGAGATGATTGCCAAACATTTAAAAGTCAATAGGGGTCATCTACTTTTCACACCCACAACCATCATGTCAACTTTGAGGGCCATGGCTGCAGGCACCTTGTTCAAGGTAACTGTGACCTTTGCCTTTGATCTGATAACCTCAAAATTAATAAAGGTCATAAAGGTCATCTACTGGTCATGCCCAACATTCATGTAAAGTTTGAGGCCCATGGGTTCAGGCATTGTCAAGTTATAAGTTGGACAAGCTTTTCACGATCAGTGTGACCGTGACCTCAACATTTGACCTCTTAATCTATCATCTACTGTTCAGCCCAGTCTCCATGTCCAGTTTAGGGACCATAGGTCGAGGCATTGTGGTGATATCACTTGGAAAAGATTTTCGCATTCAAGGCAATATGACCCGATGACCTCAAAATCAATAGAATCTGGTCAGACCCAGCCTCGAAGTCAAGTTTGAGAACAATAGGTCCAGACATTGAAGTTATCGCGTGATGAACCTTTCGCTTTTAAGTTCACTTTGACCTAAAAGCATTAATGGACAATCCTTTGTATGATGGTTGTCTAATAGGAAAATGATGGAACTCGTTTGACTGTAACCTGTCATTGCTACTTTTGGAATTAAGAATAACCCCGCCCACCATCCCCCAATATGATATGGAAAAAATACCTCTATGAAGGTTGAAAATATGAGTCTTGTCTGCTAACAGAAACTTTCACCCATGTATCTTACAAAAAGACAAGCACTAGGACTTATTTTTGTAAAGAGGAAAGACTGCTGGACTTTATATGGAGCACAGGTGTCATTTACCTGTTGGTGCCAACGTGGTTCGGATGAGCTGGGCCCCTGGAAGAGTGTTGCCTGGTGCAGGCCTAATGGAGACCTGATTCGGTGCTGCAGGCAGAATGATCCGCTGTAATGCTGTACCTCCTGGTCGAGATGTCACCTGGTAAAAAATCTTCACATGACCAACAAGCATAATGTTCAAGTGGCATGTACAAATGACAAGATAAAAAGACAAGGATTGCTCTGCAAAAGTTACTTGTCAAAGGTGTTTTAGTAAATCTTAAAAATCAAAGATGCAGTTTCATTAGAAATACATACAGTCATAAATTTCAAGTGTAGTTTTTAAGGGATTTTAACTGCTGACAACTGTCAATCCTGATAAGAAAACTGGGGGTCTGAGAATGAAGGATTGACTCCGAATCATGCCCCAAGTACGGCAAAGGGGCTAAGACTCCTAATGAAATTGTTTCAAATCATTTATATTCATTTCAAGGTACTTACTATTTTTTTTAATGCAAATTTACAAACAAAAACAACCTTGACAACTTTACAATAGTCTGAATTTAAAAAAGCTCTCAATCCTGATTCTAGAATTAATCTTAAACTTAATAAATCCTGAACTTAAGAACCCCTGGTATTTATTAATTAAATATAAGAAAGTATGTATACCAGTTGAGGCACTGAGTGTGCAGGCAAGGTGATCTTCATTGGCTGAGCTCCCGGTTGTCCGCTAGTTCCAGCTGTTACTGCAATCAGCTGTCCTCGTGCCACTTAAATACAGCAAACTCAATGAAATTCCCCTTCCATTGCATTGAATAACTACAGGTAGTTACTTTAAAACATAGAATGTGAAAAATGGATCAATACCACAACCAAACATAAATTAGATAATATCTTATCTATTCACTTTTGATACCTGGTGCTGAGCTCGCAGGATTAGCAAGGCGAATGTAGTGGAACTTATTTCCTGCTGCCACTGGTTGCCGAACTCCTGCCTGAGCTGATGCTGGTCTCGGTATCGTCACCACTGTCGCCCCACTTATGCTGGGTTGAACTGGCTTTTGTATCTTAAGAGAAAAACATGATGATGTATTATAATACAATAAAAAAAGTGTACCCACAAACAGTTCTGAAGTACTAATTTGTGAATTAAAATGAAAAAAATCTTAAGGCCAAGTGATGTATTTGATTGATGTTTATTACCCAGTTTCATAAAAAATAAATAATATTCAGGTATTCAACCGCGACCGTTGACATTTGTTTTGTAAACAACTAAACTGGTCTTACCACAGTTACCGTTCCTGGTTGTTTTATAATTTTTGATGGAGAGAGTGTTATGGTTGAAGATGATGAGCCAACGCTGTTATTGTTCAGAAGTGTCTGGGCAATGTTGGCTGGAGCTATGCGCTGAGGAGAGCGTGGAATCATCGTTATCTTGGTTGGAGTTTTTGCTGGTGATAGAGGAAGCTTGCTGATGGGAACTTTTGGTGCTCCTGCAACCTGAGCCATACTCACACCTTTCAGCGGTGATACAATTCCATGCTGAGAAAGAGTAATTGTTTTGGTTGGTGTATGAGGATTGGTTGAAACTACACTCGTTCCTTGTAAAATATTAGCACTCTGTGAAGCTATCACTGTTTGCACTTGACTAGAATTTGGAAGTTTGGTTATTATAATTTTGTTTGTTACAGATGGCTGATTACCATTGCCAGATATAGGTCTTTTTCCAAGTAATGAATTTCTATTATTAGCATCCACTACTATCACTTGTGGACTAGCTAAATTCAAAGTTGAGCTTGCTACTATTTCTTGAAATTGATGAGGGTTAAGCTGCACTACACTGTCACCGGTAACTGTATCATTTGTGGAAGATATGACTGGAGATATTTCATCAATCACATCATCACCTATATTCATCTGTAATGAATTATTTTGCTTCTGTTCAAATGTGTCTGTATCTAATGGTAAATTTCCATCAATGGAATCTGCTGCAGATGAGCCATCAGAATGGTGAACACTTGTCAAAACAGCTCCAGTAACTGAGTCAACTGCCAAAACTTTTACATGTCTATCATCTTTGGAAGCTGAAAATAGATTTAATTGTGCTTTAAAAGTTATCTTTTATAAATTTTAAATTTTATCTGAGCCAAAATTTGATATTTTAAATTCAGGATTGACTGCACAACTATAAGTAGTTTGAATTTATTCACAAATTGGTGAATTATTATTTCAGACAAATCACACATTGATACAAGAAGCTAGTCCTCATGAATAAGCTGCATTTTCCATTCAATGACTTTCACAGGATGATTTATTCGTGGATGGAATTATGACCAATGACTTAAATCATGCTTACAACACATTCAATCATTAATGTCAATAATAATATTTACTTCCGAAATACAAGCCAAAATGAGATATATCAGTAGTATGGCTTGTCATTCAAATAATGTAGCCGGACCAGATAATTCGTTCAAACTTAATTACATTACACATTTAAAAAATCTAAATGATTTTCCCTGAACAACTTAACAGGGTCTCCACATGACATGTTAGTTTTTTGGACTTAAGTATCCTCTACATGTATTGGGAATTTGTTCATAATAGCAATTTGCAACATCTCTTAAGAAAAATCACCTTTTAACTTAATGTCAAAATGAAAGACTTCTTTTTCGCCAAATTACCAAAAAATATTTCAGGATGTAAGTTTATAATATCAAATATGGCGCCACGAAGCTTCCATTTCTGCAGGGAAATTCAAACGTCACCAAATTTCAGAGGCTTTGCACTGGCAAAATAAACAAACGCCGCGTCATGTTTAATTAAAACATACATAATAAGTGTTTAATGTCTTAACAGTTTAGTGACAAACGTTCATTGAAATGACAACATAGATGTAAACACGGCGATCGCCCTTCCGTCGTGTTTGACATGTCAGTTTTTGCCACACACCAGTGCTAGAAAAGTTAAAAATTGCCGTGAAAACGATGCATAGCTAGCAGTGAACGCTAGGACAGTTAGCTAAAACATTGTTCTATCTGATTTTAAGGCCGATCCGATCATATGAAGGAGTATATGACAAATATTGTACCAAGTTCTTGAGTAGGCATTATGTGTTTGTTCAAAATCACGCGCCCACCATTGCGATCCCATAATGCAACATCAACATGTTCTGCGAAGCTGCAAAATATATAAACAAGCGAAAAAGGAAGACATTCGAACTGTGCAACTCAGTCAACAATAAACAGAATAAAAGGTTGCCATTGAATGTACATCTTAATTAAAATTATCGAAAGCATATACTTTTTTATTCACTGCGGCAAAATATAGGTTACAAACCACTTTCAGGAGCACACAACATAGTCATAGTCAAGTTGACTTGGGGTATATATTCTTAAGCAATCTAAACCGAAATACTTATCACTAAACATTCTTCAGGACTACCAATATGACAAGACAATAGCTTTTATATTATATTTATTATAATAACACAAACTTATCAGTTAAGGAAAAAAGTAATTGGACAGTTGTAGAACGTTTTCTACTTTAAACTACATTTTCATTGAAATTATTTATACTTGAATTTAAGTTAAATTTGGAAGCATACAAATGAGTATATGTGATGTATACTTGCATGTTTGTTTCTTTCTTTTCTTTTTTTCCTTAGTTTATAATCATGGATATTTGTACAGTTTTAAAACGATACAATAGAGCACGCATGAACGTAACTTTTCATGATTGTATATACTGTTGTACCTAAATATTGTACCTATTTGTTTTAATAAACGAAAGTTTATATTAGGTGACAGCTATATCTCAAGACTTGGAAAGCACTGTAAATTCGATTTACTCCTTAGTATGAGTCTGGGACCAATAACAAATCCTACTCCCAGGTATGAGTATACTGTTACAAGCACTATTAAAAAGTATTTAACCATTTTATGTCTATTTAATTTGCAATGTATTTTTTCCCTGCACGTTGACTTTATTATACTTTTTATCTTATTGTATTTTCCAGGTTATTGGTCAAGTCTGCTTGGGCACTCATATTGGTATTACAACAGTTAGAGCTGAAATAAGAAGGTGAAAATTAATATACAAGATTTAGCTCTCCGTTACATTGATTTTGCTCTTGCATGTTGTTGTTTTTCGACGAACACCATGTCTTATGCATCGAATACTGTTCAAAATGTGTATTTAAAAGACGTGAAATAAATATATAAATAAGTGAAGAATACAATGTGCAAATTATTTCAAAATTTAAAAAAATGTTAAATTATATCTTCTTTATGTTCCTTTAATTTTAATGCGTAATCAATATTAAAAGAAAGAAAAACACTAAAAACTTATGGCTTAGAAACATTTATAATGAAGATTTGATATATAATTTATAAGTAATATTTTAAAACGTTTGTTATCTTACTTGGTTAAATTGTCAAATTTATCAATATACAAATAATGTTGGTTGCACTTCATTTGGTAAAATTAAAGGTTTAAAATGTTTTGGAATGACATGATAAGTATGCATACATAGATATAAAAAGTGGGGGCGTTATGGGAGTGCTATTTGACCAATTTTAAAATGTAAGTGGGGCTAGTTGACCAAAATGGGGGCTATTTGACTAGGAAGCACACTTTCTCTTGGTAGCAGATTTCTGCTTGTTGTCTGCGTAGGTTTCAAGTTTAATTAAAAAATGAAGCCATAATGTACGTATGCATGTGATATGTACAAAAAAAAACGGACAAACTTTTGTAAACAAACTATAGTTTAAACATATACACGAGTCGGTCATGAAACAAAGTGAAAAAAATAACAAAAATAAAATAATTTGATAATGAGTAAAATATGTTAGGGAGAATGAGGTTAATTAAATTTAGCTGAGTACAGTTCTATCACTAGAGTTCATCAACATTCAAAATTTATACATATTTGAATGTTTAATATAGAATTGGTTAATACATATTTTTCTGTCATTGTTAGAGAAATTACATTCCATTAAATAATGATATTCGTCATCCAACGAGCTATTATAACATAAAGTACAAACGCGGTAACTTTACAAAAAATGTAAGCTAAATTTAATGAAGGAGATTGACGTCGTCCAGGAAAACTGTTGCCTGTTTCGCGTTCAGCGTTGAATGTAACCTAATCAATGTTAGGAGACACTTGGAAATGGCGGCTAATGTCAAACAACAACTTGCACAACTTGCAAATTTATCACATTCGAAAGATGTCATAGAACGGTAAATTTAAATAATGTTTGCTTAGCACGATTCTGTTGAAGTATGGCATAACTTTTCAGATTTAATTCTGAGTTCACGTATTTTATATTTTAATTGAAATGTCAACGCCAAATATATTCTAAAATAATTGATCTTGACTTATACATTTTACATTGTCAGAAAAGTGAAAGACTAAGCCACAAGAAATAACATAAGCTCTATGACAGTTCATGCTATATTACCTACATAAAAAGATGATATGCTGGGCTCGGGTAACACCGAAAATGCAAATTAAACAATGGAGAAGTTTGAAAACTATGAAAAATTCCCACCTAAAACACATTAAATACAGACTGACATGCAACCTTTGTGCATGCATTTAAAATAATAGCTTGAAAATCATCCCTACCATTATGAGCTTGACTAGTAGAAGAATAAGGAGGCTTTACTATTCGCCCCGGCGTTGGTGTCAGTGTCCAATAAAATTTCTAGGGCATGTTGACAGTTTCGCTTTTCAACTCCAATACCCTTCATTCAATTTACTTGATTCTTCACACAGGTGATAAGGACCATCACACAATGAGGTTACATAAGTCCATATTATCCTAAATACAAATAATGGCCCCTGATTGACATAATTATGATTGTTTCAGGGCACATTGTGTATGGTTAAAGTTTGAGGGCAAGTTGAGATTTTCACTAATTACTTCCATACCCATCATTCAATTGACTTAATAAATTACACAGTTGTTTAGGCCTCAGAAGTCCATATTAACCGCAAATACAAATTATGGCCCTTGATTGACTTTTTAACCAGGTTTTCAATGAAAACCGGGTTATTAGAATGAGGTTGTCGTTGGGCGGACGGGCGGGTAGGCGGGCGGGCGTCAAACATTGGTTTCTGTTCAATAACTTAAGTTAGCATTGATAGATATTGATAAAACTTGGCGTGTAGGTAGCTTATGGGAAGAGCTAGCTTGGGATTGCTTTTGAGGGGGGTGGGGCTAAGGTCAAGGTCACTGTTACTAAAAATAGAAAAATGGTTTCTGCCCAATAACTTTAGTTAACATTGACAGATATTGACGAAACTTGGTGTGTAAGTTGCTTATGTGAAGAGCAAGCTTGGGATTGCTTTTGAGTGGGGAGGGGCTAAGGTCAAGGTCACTATTACTTAAAATAGAAAAATGGTCATGGTCACTGTTACTTAAAATAGAAAAATGGTTTCTGCCCAATAACTTAAGTTAGCATTGACAGATATTGATGAAACTTGGTGTGTAGGTAGCTTATGTGAAGAGCTAGCTTGGGATTGCTTTTGAAGGGGGGGGGGTGGGACTAAGGTCAAGGTCGCCTGTTACTAAAAATAGAAAAATGGTTTCTGCCCAATAACATAAGTTAGCATTGATAGATATTGATGAAACTTGGTGTGTAGGTAGCTTATGTGAAGAGCTAGCTTGGAATTGCTTTTGAGTGGGGAGGGGCTATGGTCAAGGTCACTATTACTAAAAGTTGAAAAATGGTTTCCGCCCAATAACTTTAGTTAGGATTGACAGATATTGATGCAACTTGGTGTGTAGGTAGCATGTGAAGAGCTAGCTTTGGATTGCTTTTGAGTGGGGAGGGGCTACGGTCAATGTCACTGTTACTTGAAATAGAAAAATGTTTTTGCCAAATAACTTTTGATAGCATTGATAGATATTGATTAAACTTGGTGTGTGGTTAGTTTATGTGAAGAGCTAGCTTGGGATTGCTTTTGAGTGGGGTTGGGCTACGGTCAAGGTCACTGTTACTATCAATTTAAAAATGGCGTCCGCCCAATAACTTTAGTTAGCATTGATAGATATTGATAAAACTTGGTGTGTATGTAGCTTATGTACAGAGCTAGCTTGGGATTGCGTTTGAGGGGGGTGGGGCTAAGGTCAAGGTCACTGTTACTAAAAATAGAAAAATGGTTTCTGCCCAATAACTTTAGTTAGGATTGATAGATATTGACGAAATTTTGTGTGTAGGTAATAGTAGATTATGTGAAAAGCAAGCTTGGAATTTCTTTTGAGGGGGGTGGGGTCAAGGTCACTGTTGCTAAAAATAGAAAAATGGTTTCTGCCCAATAACTTTAGTTAGCATTGATAGATATTGATGAAACTTAGAGCGAAGGTAGCTTATGTGAAGAGCTAGCTTGGGAGGTGGATCAAGGTCACTGTTCCTAAAAATAGAAAAATGTTTTTCTGCCCAACAACTTAGTGAGAATTGATGGATAGTGATGAATCTTAGTGTGAATATAGCTTATATGAAGCTGCAGATTGAACTTGCTCATACAACAAATTAATTGGCTATAATTTCTGATTGCCCATAACAAAAACCTGGTTTCGTCGCATTGCGGCGCTTCTAGTTTTAAATGTTTTTGTTTTATTTTATTTTTATTTTTTATTGCCTTTGACAGGCACATTTTTAACCAGGATTTCACATATGAAACTGAATATCTTTAGTTATGGTTAACATATTGTGACCAAACTTTTGAGTATGGAGACCTTTCATTGGATTGCATTTGGGGGCGCTAGGGTCAAGGTCAAGGCCACTGTTTAAAAATAGAAAACAGTTGAAACTGAATAACTTTTGTTAGGGTTGAAATAAGTTGGTAATAAGGAAGAGTTGATGGAGACCTTTCCTTGGAGTGCGTTTGGGTCATCTGGGGTCAAGGTCATTTCACTGTTACTAAAAATAGAAAAACTGTTGGTACTAAATAACTTAAGTAAAGGTTGACATATTGTAACCAAACTTATATATTTTTAACCAGGTTTTCACAAAGTGAAAGATATCACAAAAAATAGGATCAACAGCGGCGCTTTGCATTCACTAATGAGTGAACCACAAGGAGTATGAATCCCATGTGTCTACCTATGAAAAAAATGTCTTTGTGCGTAATCTTGAGCTAATTTGGCATTAGTTCTTATCAACACATACAACACTCCTCCCCCACCATCAACCTTTAAGGCTGATCCAGGCACTCTAGTGTATGTAAAAAACAAACCAGTAATATACTGTTGGGTTAATTCCTATGACCATGAGCCCTTGTATTAGCAGATAGTGTTCGGCTTGAAAAATATACAGAAATAGTGGAGAAAAATTGTATTTATTGAACAATTTATGAATAAGATTGCTTAAAAACATTGTCATAAAGCAAAGGATATGGAGAATGAAACTTCTAAGTTAATATTAGTTCAATTTGATTTTTTTTTTTTTTCTGAAAATAAATTAGTCTATTTTATTATTGCTCATCTGAAAATATGGAAACCAATTGTTACTATTGAAATGAAATTATTTTATTATTATCAGATATTATTTCTACTTGAAAGAACTATCTACTGTATTCTTATTGCGGCTGCATAGGATATGATTTCCGCTCTCAAATTTTGATGCTGATGTATGCAGACAGTTGACACAGACCGCGTACACATGGAATACTGTCTTAAATCTGGGAGTAAAAGTGTGCCAAATGTGGGGCTTAAAGTTAAACCCATGACAGCCAGGTCACTACTACGGTGCTGTAACCAACTGACCTAAGGTGGCTGGTTCTTATTTGAACACACTACATAGTTTAATATTATTTCAGGTACAAGACCATTCTTGATGGCATTTTCAAAGCAAAGGGCTCCCCAGATTTCATTGTTCAGCTGCAGACATTTGTGGAAGCATGTAAGACTTATTCCTTGTGGGGTTTTTTGAAATTACAACAATCTACTAAATGAAGACCAGTATAGGAAAGTTTTGTAGTTGTTTTTAAAGAATTTTTCAATTCTCCATGATATATAATTATAAGCCAGTCTCTATGAAAAATCTTTTGATAAATTGATGCACAGTAAGACCAAAAAAAACTCATTTCTCCTACTGAATTTTTGAAAAAAAAAATTGAACAACAAACTCTTCCAAATTTTGACAGATGTTGATGAAAACATGTTTTCAGCATCATCTGGTCTTTTAACAAATTTGACTTAATTCTGTATATGTGCAAAAGTGAGGTCTATTTGTAAGCATATATAGTATTTCAGAACTTGTATTATAACAGCTGAATGTCTGATAGTTAATTGCATTTTTCATAAAATTATAAATTTAGATTTTCATTTGGATTATATACCGTACTTAAAATGAACGGTCCAAACATGCTTTTGAAGACTGAATACCTACTTTGCTTGGCAACAAGCATACAATTTATGGCCAACTTTTGTGAAGAATTATTTGTTTTCACAGAAGAATATGCTTTAGCAACAGGTTTGAGTCATATTAAAATATTATATTGTGTAATAACAGTAGAACAGGTTTGTCTATGAAGGATCTGAATTTAAGATGCTGGTTGTCATCTAACCATTCGATTGACCACTCAAGATATACAAGGAATTATATATGTTTGTTAATAATACCACAGGATTGTATTCTGTAAATTGTTTATCTTTATCAAACTTCTGTATATCACGAAACAGCTACTTAATCACAAGCCATCTTCATAATTACATATGTATTAAGGTTATACTTATATACTCTTGATCATTTATCACATAACAATAATAATCAGTATAAACTTATTTCTCTGACCAAAAAGTAAGATATTGTGTGAAATAAGACCAGTACAGTAGTATGAAATCTGTTTAGTGCTGAATGAGGTTGTGAGCCTGGTGATCTCACGCCAGCTCCTGAGTGTGTTCTGTTCCCAACTGCCCCAACTGGAAGATGTCACTGCCAAGCAGATTGCTCTCTTCACCCTGGAGAAGGTCCAGGCACGCGTCATCTCCTTTGAGGAACAGGTAGCTAGCCCACTTAGTAATAATGCCTGCCTTCTTGTGTTAGAATTTTACTCTACATCTCAAAAAACTAAAGTGAAAACATATTTGTTGTTTTATAATTTTACGGAACTACATAGCCAAATTTTGTATCGAATAATTGATAATAGACAAAGTAAGATTTTTGTAATGGTTTCTTCCATTATGACAATTATTTTGCGATATGATTGCCAAGTAACCTGGCTTTATGTAAAACTATGTATAGGTCTGTGGGTTTTTATGCCCCCACAAAGTGGCGGCATATAGGGTTGCCCTTGTCCGTACGTACGTCTGTCCGTACGTACGTCCCGAAGATTGTTTCCGATCTAATTCTTGAAAACCGTTTGTCCAATCCTCACCAAACTTTAAACACATGTTTGTGACCATAATATCTTGATCAAGTTCGATAGTCATGGAAATCGCTTTAGTCATTTAGGAGTTACGGCCCTTTTTTGCCAAAAATACTTCAAAAATATATGTTTCCAATCTAATTCTTGAAAAGTATGTGTCCAATCCTCACCAAACTTTACATACATGATTGTGACCATAATATCTTGATCAAGTTCGATAGCCATGGAAATCGCTTTTGTCATTTAGGAGTTACGGCCCTTTATTTGCAAAAAAAGACTTGAAAAATACGTCCCGAAGATTGTTTCCGATCTAATTCCTGAAAACTGTTTGTCCAATCCTCACCAAACTTTAAACACATGTTTGTGACCATAATATCTTGATCAAGTTCGATAGTCATGGAAATCGCTTTAGTCATTTAGGAGTTACGGCCCTTTTTTGCCAAAAATACTTCAAAAATCATTATGGCTTATTTTCTGTGACAAAAAACCGAAGTGGGGGCATCCGTGTCCTATGGACACATTTCTAGTTTATTATTGACATGCTTTTGCCCAATCTTACTAAAAAGGACTCTCTCATATGTTTGTATAATGCATTTTTTTGTATGAATGATGAAATAAAGTGTGGCAAATCATTAGGAGTGTTAAAACTAAGATAACAACAGCTGGAACCCATTAGCAAATGTTGATATTTGCTAAAATGTCTTCTTTGAAGAACACAATTTTCATTAGCGTTAATAATGGCTTTGAGCGGTTCGTTGTTGCATGATTGGTTGATTATCAATGTATTGTTTTATGGTCAAAATATCCATCACTTTTGTAAAAGTTCTGGTTGCCTAGTGGTTAAGGCATCTTAATCTTAATTCTTTCTTGACTTTACCGGCGTGTATCGCACCACACTAAAACCAAAAATACTTTTTTAAACTATAATTGCAATTTCAATATCATACAGTATATAATGATAAAATAAGTGTTTTCAGATGCATTACCAGGATAACTTATTTTTGGTCCAAAAACGGGAGCAAGTTCCTTTTAATAAATCATTTTGTTAAAATATATTGGCAAAACTCATGTAAGATCAAAGCCCAAAGGGCATTTAAATAACAGTCATTCACCTACTTGTAATCAATACAATATGATGCATATTTATAATAAATAAATGATATTGCAGTAATTGTTCCTTGTAAGTTATAAGTTATAACTATCAAAAAGTCGGGAAAATATCATCATTCAAAGGTAAATAAATGAAAAGACCAACTTAAATTACAAAGCTTAATACCACAAAGATTATTTGATGAACAGAATAATGCCATGAAATGTGGTTTCAATAATTGATCATTTGGCGTGTGCTGTAATACTAGCTTTCGATATTGTTATATCTTGAGTTTTGAACAGATGTATTATTTTTATCAAAAATCTCAATTTCTTGTTTTTTAATGTTTACTAGATCATGCTTGTATGTGAAAGGAAAAATATTCACTTCTAAAAATTGTAAATATATGTACTAAACTGGTTAATGTAAGTAATCAAAGGCCCATTACAGGAATATGGTACATGGTTTGTGTGTTATGCAGGTGTCTGATATTCGTCAACACTTGGCTGATATCTATGAGCGGGAAGGAGCATGGAAGGAGGCAGCCAATATACTTGTAGGCATTCCCATGGAAACCGGGCAGAGGTAGGACAGTGTTTACGTATAGTCAACAAAGATATAAGGTCTTATATGTGAAATGTGTTGCAGTATTTTGAAGACAAAGATATATTTTTCTCATCAGTTATTGCTAAAAATGATTCCTAGTAAGATCTGGGCAGGGATCAACTGTGATAGGCATAAGCATAAAGCTACACTCATCATTGACCTCAAGCAAAGATGAGAAATTATAATAACTTAAAAACAAAGATGTAACATCTGCATGTTTCATGGTAACAGTACCCCACATGTATGTGTTGTAGGCAATACAAGCCGGAGTACAAGCTAGAGACATACCTGAAGATTGCTCGTCTGTACCTGGAGGACGCAGACCCGGTACAAGCAGAGGCGTACATCAACCGCGCGTCCCTCCTTCAGACTGACTCACAGAACCAGGAACTACAGATACACTACAAGGTAACTGCCAGTGGTGTGACTGTGATTGAAATAAAGCCGTATTTGGATCTTGCCTGTGAAGAGTTTTAATAGTTTCTTTTATGGAACTTTTGTCCTGTAAACATTTGCATTCAAATCTGAAATATTGACAGCAAATAATAAATCTTGCTGGAACATATTTCATGACTGTATAAATGTGCACGTGTCTAGTGGAGTTTGATTTCTGATATGTGATGTATTGAAGAGTTTAAACTTTTATATATTTATTGGTTATGGAACGAAAGATTTAATTTGATTACAAAAAAGATATTGCTGCTATAATCCAAAATCAAATCTCATTTAACACTTATAACAGGCATGCTATGCGAGGGTACTGGATTTCCGGCGGAAGTTTATCGAGGCAGCTGTGCGTTACAATGAGCTGTCCTATAAATCCCTGGTAGCTGAAGACGAGAGAATCACAGCCCTGAAAAACGCCCTTATCTGTACAGTCCTGGCATCAGCAGGTTGGTTCCTATTAATAATTATGAACAAGATATATAAAGTGCATGTTCCAAAACTCAAATGCACAATTAGGCATAAGAGTATGTGGTAACCCCAAAAATGCAAACCATTGCTATTATTTTTACCAAAAGATAGTATTAATCTTTCAAGGTATGTTTTTGTAAGAAAGGCAAATTCTGCACATATACTTATTTAGAGTCATAAATATTCAAATTTGTTTTGTTGCGGAAAAACTTTTAATTTTATATATCATTAATAGTGTCAAGCAAACCTTCAAAAAAATAACATGTCAAAAACAAAAGGGATTTTTATGAATTAAAAAATATCTTTGCAGGCCAGCAGCGGTCCAGAATGTTAGCGACATTATTCAAAGATGAAAGATGTCAAAAGCTACCAGCCTATAACATACTGGAAAAAATGCAAGTACTTTAAAATGTTTTCTTATATTATTTGAAAGAAGTTGTTCAATATGACATAATTTGGTGTAATTAGTTTCTGTAGGATGGATTTTTTCTAAAGAGTCTGTTTTAAGTTTGTTCATTGTCTGTGTGGTCACTTTTCCACCAATGCTTCAAAGTGTGTGTGTGTGTGTGTGTGTGTGCATATGAATTTGTTGTAAATTTTGGACTGTATACTTTAAGTCATCAATTTTAGCAAATTTATTTGCATCAAAATTCAAGTTTTGGCATCTTATCTTCAGAATGCTATCTGGTGTGTAAGTGGTTCTTATGTATGAATAATTGCACAATGTGTGAATTGTCTCCCACTCTTATGTGAATAACTTGTGCAGTTGAGCATTTGTGTTATACATTTCACCGATGTAATGTTTGTTTTACTTCAAACACATGTTGCTAGGAGTTGAGGTGCTTTTAAGGATTTCTGTGGTATAAAATGTGGTATTGTGTTACAGGTACCTGGACCGGATCATCCGCAGCAGTGAGCTAGAGGAGTTTGCCGCCCTCTTACAGCCGCACCAGAAGGCCGTCACAGCTGACGGTATGTCTCGCTTATTGACAACCAAATGCAAACATTTAAAGCCAAATGCAAATGCTTCAGGGTGTATAGTGCAATAGGCATTTTAAATAAGTCGGTATCAATTTATTCATTGACATCTTCATATCCCCACAAACAATTTGTTTAAAGTCAAAGTTTATGGTTGGTTTGGTGGTCGGTTGGTAAGTCGGGCAGTTTGCTGCAAAAGTTAGTGGAGCAAACTACTAGATTGGGGCACATTGTTCTGAAACTTATTACGCAGTATCTTCGTGAGAGCACTGGTGCTTCATATAATAGGAGTTACATAATCTGCCTGAAACTATAAATAATAAAGAAAGATATCCTGTGTCGAGGTAGCCTGTGGAAAGTGTCATCACTGACGTGATTAGTCTGTTTTCAAGTTCAAAATATGGGTTGATCAGCTGCTTTTATCAGAAGAAATGTTTGGGCATGTAACCTTATTTTATCATTAACTTTGACACAATATCAGAATTGATATTCATATGTTCCTGAGGACTATCCTGCATTTTTTATAATGATAGAATAGTCTGTGTTATTTACAAACTGTATCTTCTGTAACCTGTATGCAGGTTCCACGATCCTGGACCGAGCAGTCATAGAGCACAACCTGCTGTCAGCCAGCAAACTCTACAACAACATCTCCTTCCCAGAGCTAGGATCTCTCCTTGACATCCCTCCAGCAAAGGTACAGGCTCTATGGTGGGAATTGTCTGTCTGACATGGCTTTAAAACAACTTGCAGGATAAACGTTCAATATTCAATAAAACAAATGGCTGAAACTGCTAAATGTTAGGAAAATAATTTTGTTTTGGATTTTCCGCTGTAGTGTTTTGTTATTTTTCAATTTGTTATTAATCAAACATTGTTTATGAAAGAGACATATATTTGTGATTTTTAGATCCAAATGCCATGTTTCCATTTTTTTAAACAGGCCGAAAAGATAGCGTCCCAGATGATCACTGAGAGCAGAATGAACGGCTACATTGACCAGATTGACTCAATTGTGCACTTTGAATGTGAGTATTTTTGCACTACATTTGAACTGAGAATTCAGAGTTAAAACAAAAATAGTAACGGTGAAATATTTATGATTGCCAATTTTTTATCATTGCATAGTCGTTTATCAAAATATGTTCACTAAAATATCTGAACTGCAAAATTTATGTGAGATTTTCTTAATTGTCAGTGGCGCAATCCAAAATAACATATTTAATTTGAATTTCATTGAAAAATATTGAACAATAAGGAAGAAAACCTTTGTTCAACAGTATGTACAACACCCAAAAGGTTAGTGATATACACATAGGGTCTCTGGTTAAGTACTAGTTTCTCTGCATTCAAAGGAGCTTGTTTCTCTTTGCCAAAGTTATTATTTTTGGCTATGTATAATCCACATTCTGTCGGACAAACAGTATTTCTGACAATTTACCAAAGTTGTTTTCTCAGAGTTTTATCAACAAACAAAAAAATTTATTTTCACATTATGCATTTTTGTGTTCTTTTCATGTCAGGTCGTGAGACGCTGCCGACGTGGGACCGGCAGATCCAAGGTGTGTGTTTCCAAGTGAACAACATCATTGAGAAGATCACAGCCACTGAACCTGACTGGATGTTGAAAACCATGGAGGCCCAGCTCACCCAGGCATGAACACTGACACAGTCTGGTCTGTTGTCTGATCTGAACACTGGGACATAGCAAGCCGTCAGGACCTGGTGATAATATGACAAACTTAGTGCTGTATTATGGTCCAAATTCACACAGATTTGAAAGAGAATATATCATATACTATGTGATTTAAGCAGCTGTGTAGACTGCAGATAGCATGGCTGATTATGGTAGAATCAAGTGTATGCTCATATAAAGCTGTTAAAATAGAGAATAATCTTCTAGATATGGTGTTGCAGATTTTCAAAAATCTTAATGTATTTAAAGAGTTTTTTGAATACAGCTGTAATGTTTTGGTCAGGCATAAAAGTACTGTGTTATGAATGATTTAATGAAAATGTATGGCACAATGTGGAGCAAAGCCTTTTCTTCTCTTTATATTAGATTTACGCTTTGTTTGTAAAACAAATGATAATCACTTTCAAGAACAACATGGCATTCTTTGTTTTGATACATCTTTTTTATTGCAAAGTGAGTGTACTTTTGATTGTCACTTTCATTCATATCCATGAACATTTAAAGTGTTTGTTGTCTTTTTATGAAATCTGTGTTCATTATTGATAATGTCAGAAATGTTAAATAAAGCAGTAATCTTCGTTCAAAAACTTAATCTTGTGTTAAAATTCTGTTTGATGAATATTCTTAGAAATGTACATTTTTTTGGCTCACTTCTAAGCATACATTAAAGTACTCATAGATATTGTGATCAGTTTCTATATGATAAGTGCTTGCATCCATAAACAATTTATTATGAACGCTATGCAGTCTTATGTATATCAATCAAACTTATAATGTAGTTAGATATCCATTAGAGCTCTGTTTCTTTCTTTAACCAACAAGATCTATCCATGCATGACTGGATTACGGTTCACAAAATGCTGCAGCCCAATCAGATATGTTCTCCTTTCCACTTATTTGATTTGATCGATTATACCCAGGTATTGGACTCTTTGCACTATTCTATAAGGGACAAAACATTGTACAGAGAGCTGTGTATTAAAGTAGCATTTCCCTCCCTTTGTAAAACACACGGTTCGCTGATTGCTTCCCTTGGGTTGTACTAAAAAGTCATGCAAGTAAAAGGTCCTCATGGGCCGCTTGTTTCTACCAGCATCATGCTCCATTGAAATTCCTGTATGATTTGTTTAGAAAATACCTGAAAACAGTATTGTATAGAAACCGAAATTGAAAAAAGTCATATGTTATAATAACGTTCTGGTGTATTGGTGGATAAAAATTACCCACCGTTACTGTACCTCGGTTTCACAAAGTGGGGCTATATCCTAATCACGCTCGTCGTCACGTCCGTCCGTCCTTCATGTTATTTGCCCATCCATATCTTTTTCATTCATGGTTGAATTTTAAAATAATAAAGGTATAGGTGGCCACCATAGCAATGAGCATGAGGATGTGTTACGCACAAGACACACGTCCCTACCTTTAAGGTCAAGGTCACAGCAACCTTCTGGACCGGGTATGATCCGTTAGTCCGACCCGTTTTTGTCCGGTCCATATCTTTCTCATTCATGGTCGGATTTCAAATTATTTGGCAAAAGTAACTTCAATTGTATGAGGACGTGTCGTGCACAAGAACCGTGTCCCTACCTTCGAGGTGAAGGTCAAAGCAATCATTTTTACTAAGTATGTTTTTCTATATAAGCCCTACTAGTGATGGGTTGTGTCATATAACAGTACCAATATTTTCCCATCTTCCTCATATCTCTACATAAATCACAATTCACGTACAACCTGATTTCTTTAATAGTTCGATCCATGCAATGTTTCCGACACTTGGGCGCGCGGGGATATTAATGACATTTTGCGAAAGTTCTAGTTTGTATAACTAGTGAATGCATTCTGAGGGTGAGAGTGGTATTGCGGTAAAGGTGCCCTCCGCTCAATTTGGTAGATCCCGGACGCCTGACTTACTGATAATACTTCGTGTCCGGTCCATATACATCTTTGTCATAAAATGTTAGATTACACCCCCCCCCCCCCACATTCGCCCTTAATCAGTTAGTTGTTACCTCAAGGGGTCAGGGATCAAGCCGCATCAGAGACATGTTCTCTATTCAACTTAAAACTCATTGATTATATCACGGTATTGGTCTCTTTGCACTTCTTACATGATTTGCACTCCACTCAAACAATTTGTGCAAGAAATTCTGCAAACATTGCATGTAATTTTCTTCTATCATTCCTTTATCATGTAAAATAGAACAACCGTAAAGGCTATACAAATCAGGCTATCATTTCGCCTACCTTTTGTTTTGCACGTTTGACAACCTAAGATTATTTCCAAAGCCTATTAGGTTTATTCATTGTCGTCATTGCGAAAGTTATGCAAATAGGTGCATGAACGATAATCTGAAAATAATCCTTTCGTACTTGTTACGTACCCGAACAGAAAAGATTGGATGTACGACCTTGGCAGATCTGCAGTGATAAGCATGTTCTGGTGTTCGAATCAAGCTTTCCTCTCAGCATATGGAAGCGTTCTGCCGGACACGCCGGGTGATATCAATTAGCATTGAGCGGCCTTGGTAATTATTAGGTTAATTAACAACTAATTATGGGTTAATTGTTCTTGTTGCGCACGGTCAACGCTGCACGTTGTAGGATGTCCGAAAGGGGTCAGAAGGAAAGTTATGGGGAAAAAAAGATTTGCGGTCTGAACTTAAGACTGGAAACCGTTTTTTCAACATTGGCACACAAGGGACCTGGAAACTAACTTCTTTTCCGATGTACACTTTCTATCAAGAAACTTATCCAAAGTATCCACTCTTGGGTATCTTTGTATCAAAGATCTTATCACAGACTAGCCAAAATAATGCGCGCTAGTGGAAAGTTTTTTAATATTCGGACGTTATCACAATCAAGCTTAAAAAATATCGCTTAAATTTTGTAAGTCGTTAAACAACTTCTACTGGTCCTCTTGTTTGCCATATAAATCGCACATAAACTAAACTTGGAATATTTATTAAAATTCAAACATTAGTTAAACACAGCAAAACATGATCATTCACAAACATGTAACAATGTGGTAAAATCATTAAAAATAAATTAACAAAACATAAGAAAACAAACAGGTTTTAACTAACAATTGGCATTAACCATTTGAGGTAAAATATTTATACGCTTTTTACTTCAAATATGCATGTATAAATATTAATTATGTAACCTTTTGTATGTAAATGAAAGACACTATGGTAAACTTCCGTATACTTGTTTCAAATGTACATCACTATGTATCAAGAACAAACAAAACGATATAATATATTCGTTATTGGCAAATACCAGTTGACATTGTAAGTTCGGTGTCATTTAAACATTAATGTCTCAATATTTCTTATCGTATGAAAAAGATTTGTTACTGATAAGATCTTGAAACGATCAATTAGTTTCAATGAACACACAAAGTCATGTTCGTACTTATTCCAAAGAAATCGGTACGTTGAATTGATTATGTGTGCTGTATTTAAATGTATACGTGGTCGCACAGCTCGCGTTCTGAAGTTTGTTGGCTGTCTACAGAAATTCAGCAAATATTTTCGTGAAGCACCTGTTGTATCAGCCAATCTTAAACTTTTAATAGCATCTCTGGAATTGCTCTGAACTGTTTCTAGTGTAGGAGAGATCGCAATGTCACTACATTAGTTACAATTCATACACGAAAGTTGTTTGGCACATTTTCATGAATCGGATTTACCTGGCGTCTCTGGACGAGAAACAGAGAAATATGTATAAAAACTAACACCCACAATAACATAACTGCTGCCAATATTATTATAAACTCATCTAGGTACGTCAATGTGTAGGCGGTTGTGTACATATATTCTGAACGTGACATGATGGCGATGGGTGACGCTAAGACCGCCCTATAGTTAGTCTCTGAAATGAAGTCCTTCCTCAAACGGGACGGCGATGTCGTTGATGATGATGTCATCGTCGTAGTTGACGCAATGGGAAAGGATCATGGACGCTTTGACAGTGATGTCGCCAAACACTGCTTGGGACTGCTTCATAAGGCTGTCCCGCAGCGCCCGCTTGCTCTCCTCAGCGTCCTCCTCGTACATAGGCACGGAGATGAACGTGTGCAGCCGGGTGCCGCCTTCGATGTACCTCCACCGGATACTGTCTATCTGGTCCCGAGCCATTACGCCGGGACCCAGCGGAATGCCGTTTAGAAGCCGGGGGATCTTCTTCAGGCACGTGTTTGGGATCGCAGAGTCACTGTACACTGACTGGAAAGACACTTGTAGTAGAAAACAGTACTTGTCATCGTCACGTTTGCGCTGGTTTCGCACAAGTTTTGCAGCTTCGCTCGAGCTGATTGTGAATAATGATGCAGACATGGTCGCTGGTGTCGCTTGCTCTTGTTCTGGGACAGGTAAGGGATTCTGGTGGGACGTCACAGGTCTAGAAGCCCGGGACTCAGGAGGTTGGAAGGCAGAAAAGCTGTGCAGCTCAACTTCGCCCCAACCGGCCAGTTTGCCGGGTAAAAAATCCACGTAGCGAATCACAGAAAAATCACATCACATCCTCATCTATATGAACGCGTTGATACATCGAAACACTTCTGATATTTTGCTTGTATATGCATTTCTGTCCCTGGTATATTTAATTCCTTCTTCACGCGGTGTTTTAAGTATTAATGCTTGACTGTTCTCTTAAGGTTAACTGCTTTCAAACGCCATAAGTGGAAGGTCATATTTTCTAAAAGTCTCCTGATCCACTTACCTAGATATACATGTACTGTCAAAGATTGTCCATTATTATTATTACAAACGCTTAATCATGAACCTATCAGCTATCAATGTGCACACTGCTTTATCTGGGCCAATACGCGAGCCTGATAGTATGTATAGGTATTGCGTTCAAACTATACAGGTAAGCGCCAATGTGTTTTGGCATTGTTCCTCCTATGAATGGTAGATAGGTAATCGCTCCAGCCGGTGTTGCGTCATACACCTAGCAAAGCACAGTGTTTGTTATTTACACTGCGTATTTACATAAAGCCAATCTTGTAAGCTTATTATATGTTAGACTAGTAGAATGTATACACTTTCAAAGGACCATTTAGTTGCAAATGTCGGACAAGTTTCGTCCTTAAATGAAAAGGAATAACAAATTATTTAAGTCGATTACATAGTTCTTAACAAATTACCAGTCTGATACTAGTATTTGGATTATAAGATATGCATCGATATTGATCAACGCACTTTGGGTCGGATTTTAAATACATAAATTATGTATATAATTCGTTTTTTGTTGGTTTATGAATATGAATGAGGAATTAATCAAATACAGTGAAATATTTTTTGCGCCATTTTTTTCTCCATATTTATAGCTTTTGAATATTAATGTTATATGAAACTAACTTTTCGAAAGCTAAAATAGAACTATTGTATCTGATACGAAGTCTGCTATGAAAACAAATGGTCACGCCTGAAATTTTGTTTTGTAATATTGTACTAAACTACTGTACAGATTATATTCCGAGTATTGGTCAGGGGACTGGTGCGAACTTTTCCAATCAATCAACCAACCAATCAATCAACCAACCAACCAACCAATCAACAAATCAATCAATAACTTGTACGATGCTGTTTAGCTCGAAAATACGGTACTTTTTCTTTTGAAATATCAATATTTTCAAAAGAGTGACATTTGTATTATATTGTCATGTATACAATTTATTTGAAAGAACATGAATTTAAATTGTATGTATGTATGCAATTTCACATTTTTTTACTTTATAGTGTACCAGAACACAGACTCTTGTTTGTGGTAAAATATTTTATTGTGTAGCAAAATATAATGTAAATGTATATAAACAGTAAACGAGTATAATCTTTAAAATCATTAAAATATCTGATTAATAATAAGGTGACCGTATACAATTTAGTTCCTAGTCACACTTAATAATAATAGTGTCAATAGTGTCATATATATACATGCACATAGTAATATAACAAAAAAACTAACCTAAATAGTGGATAATAGTAATGCGGATAAAAACAATAACGTTAAAAACAAAACCAAGTCCTTCCTTGTCTTTCTATCCCTGTGTAGCACGACGAAATGATACCATTAAACAAACGTGTCCGATATGTTACCATTTAAAAAAACGTCCGATATGTTTCAATTAAACAAACATGCCCGATATGTCACCATTAAGCAAACATTTCCGATATATTACCATTAAACACGCATGTCCGATATGTAACCATTAAACACATGTATCCATTTAACAAACATGTCCGACATCAAACCATTAAACAAACCAATCCGATATGTCACCATTAAACAAACATGTCCGATATGTCACAATTAAACAAGCATGCCCGATATGTTACCATTAAACAAACATGTCCGATGTGTTACTATTAAACAATCATGTCCAATATGTTACATTTTACCAAACATGTCCGATATGTTACTATTAAACAAACGTGTCCGATATGTTACCATTAAACCATCATGTCCGATTTGTTACTTTTAATCAAACAAGTCCTACATGTTGCCATTGAAAAAACACGTCCGATACATTACCATTAAACATACATGTCCGACATGTGACCATTGAACAAACATTTCCGATATGTTACCATTACACACACATGTCCGATGTGTAACCATTTAACAAACATGTCCGATTTTACACCATTAAACAAGCATGCCCGATATGTTACCATAAAACAAACATGTCCAACATGTCACCATAAAACTTGTTACCATAAAACAAACATGTCCGATATGTTACCATAAAACAAACCTGTCCAATATGTTACCATTAAACAAACATGTCCGATATGTTACCATTAAACAAACATGTCCATTATGTTATCATTAAACAAACACGTCCGATATGTTACCATTAAACACGCATGTCCGATATGTTACCATTAAACAAACATTTCCAATATGTTACCATAAAACAAGCATGTCCAATATGTTACCTTTCAGCAAACATGTCCAATATGTTACCATTAAACAAACATGTAACATATTACCATGTCCAATACGTTACCATAAAACAAATATGTCCGATATGTTACCATTAAACAAACATGTCCGACTTGTTACCATTAAACAAACATGTCCAATATGTTACCATTAAACAAACATGTCCAATATGTTACCATAAAACAAATATGTCCGATATGTTACCATTAAACAAACATGTCTAATATGTTTCCATTGAACCAACATGTTCGATAAGTTACCATCAAACAAATATGTCCGACATGTGACCATTAAACAAACATGTCCAATATGTTACCATTGAACCAACATGTTCGATGTGTTACCATCAAACAAACATGTCCAATATGTTACAATTAAACACGCATGTCCAATATGTTACCATAAAACAAACATGTCCGATATGTTACAATTAAGCAAACATGTCCAATATGTTACCATTACACAAACATGTAAAATATTAACATGTCCAATATGTTATCATAAAACAAATATGTCCGATATGTTACCATTAAACAAACATGTCCAATATGTTACCATTAAACAAACATGTCCATTATGTTACCATAAAACAAATATGTCCGAAATGTTACAATTAAACAAACATGTCCAATATTTTACCATTGAACCAAAATGTTCGATATCTTACCATTAAACAAACATGTCCGATATGTTACCATTACACACACATGTCCGATGTGACACCATAAAATAAACATATCCGATATGTTACTATATAACAAACATGTCCGACATGTTACTATTCAACAAACATGTCCGACTTATTTCCATTAAACAAACATGTCCGATATGCTACCATTAAACAAGCATGTCCGATATGTTAGCATTAAACAAATATGTCCGATATGTTACCATTTAACAAACATGTTCATATTTCTCCATTTACAAACATTTAACATTTGATGATTACGTTGTTTGTAACGCTCACAAAAAGAACGACATGTACAAATTCAGCGACTTTTGCTACATTCGCAACATTCGCAACATACGCGACAATTCCCATATTTGCAACATTCGCGACATTTCCAATATTTGCGACATTTGCAACATTCGCGACATTCACATTATTCCCGACAGTCACATTATTCGCGACACTCACAACATTCGCGACATTCCCAACATTCGCAAAATTCCCAACATTCGTAATGGCATTCCCGACATTCCCAACATTCGCGACATTCCCAACAATCGCGACAATCCCGACATTCGCGACATTCCTAACATTCGCGACATACTTACCTTTCGCAACATTCGCAACATTCGCGGCATTCCCAACCTTCGCGACATTCCCATCATTCGCAACATACCCGGTATTCACATCATTTCCAACATTAGCGACATTCACAACATTCTCTATATTCATCGTATGTACAACATTCGAAACATTCAAAACATTTACCGTATTCACAACATTTGCGATATTTACAACATTCGACACATTCAAGGTAATTCAGGACATTCACAACATTCGCGAAATTCGCAACATTCACGACATAAGCAATATTCACCGCTTGTACAACATTGATGGCATTCGAAACATTTACCGTATTCACAACATTTGCGACAATCGACACTTTCACGATTCCCAAGATTCGCAACATTCACGACATTCCCAACAATCGCGACAATCCCGACATTCGCGACATTCCTAACATTCGCGACATACTTACCTTTCGCAACATTCGCAACATTCGCGGCATTCCCAACCTTCGCGACAT
This sequence comes from Mya arenaria, assembly GCF_026914265.1. Lineage (NCBI taxonomy): Eukaryota > Metazoa > Mollusca > Bivalvia > Myida > Myidae > Mya > Mya arenaria. The sequence continues at coordinate 50,407,630 of NC_069123.1, forward strand.
TCCCATCATTCGCAACATACCCGGTATTCACATCATTTCCAACATTAGCGACATTCACAACATTCTCTATATTCATCGTATGTACAACATTCGAAACATTCAAAACATTTACCGTATTCACAACATTTGCGATATTTACAACATTCGACACATTCAAGGTAATTCAGGACATTCACAACATTCGCGAAATTCGCAACATTCACGACATAAGCAATATTCACCGCTTGTACAACATTGATGGCATTCGAAACATTTACCGTATTCACAACATTTGCGACAATCGACACTTTCACGATTCCCAAGATTCGCAACATTCACGACATTTGACCCATTCAAAATAATCATAACATTCAGGATCTTCACAGAATTTGCGACTATCACAACATTCTGGAATCTGGACATTCACAATATTCGGGACATTTATAACAGGTGTTGTATAGACGACCATCCAAAGTAAGGCCACTCCTGGTACTGCAACTTTACCATTTAAAAAAAGTAGTTATACCAATGCTAAAATGTCGTCATGTCGTCAATTCATAATTCGACAGACATTAAAACTCCTGATAATACGAAGTCAAACACATGCAGTTTTATCCACCAGGGGCTACAGATGTGTCTGTTGAGGCGGGTCGTAGGCTCTGTTGTCCACTCCGGCCGCTTTGGAGCCGTTGGCAGTGACAACGGGGATAGCCTCGTTCACGGTGAGGCTGTTGATCCGCTCCTTCCGCTCGGCCAGGCTGTCGAACTCCGGCAGATACTGGAAACAACCGACACACATGATAAGATCACCTAGTGTCATAGTTTCAAATGCATAAAATAAGAATCAATTTTACTTCCGAATTACCAACAACAAAATACTGCTTGGTCCAACATTCATTTTCTTGCGTAAAAAATATATATTGGAAACGATCTGATTTAGTTACCTCCCCATGTCGCACTCCAAACCTTAGCGGTTTCCGGATCTTCTCGGGTAAATACGGAAAGAATATGTCAAACGCCGGACATATTAGTTTTGGATTTAGCTTCTTTGTATCTTCAATACCTGGAACAAGGATTTTCAAGTTTCGCTAATACATTTGTAGGCTTTTTTGAAAAAGTAAATGCTTAATAAGTACAGTGCTACTCCAAGCATCACGAACTTTTCAACAGAATGTTAGTTCATTTAGAATTCAAGAAAAAAATCTTGGACTTATTTCAGTCCAATGCTTGAGGCAAGGAGTTACCTGTGATTAAGCTGACGAAGAGGCCTACAACGACGCACACGAGAACGGCAATAGGGCTGTACCACAAGTACGATACCGTATATAGCCGCTCTATACCGCTGCAAGAAATGCGGACAATACAGTGTAACACACGCGTACAGTTAATGCCTGAATTTCATTTTTGGAAACACTGATATGAATTACATGCTAAACGCCACCATCAGTTGAAAGAGCAAAACGGGATATAAAATCACAGACACAAACATAGAAGGAAATCGTATGCCTGCGTCGATAACGTACGTGTATTTGTCAAAAGCAGAGGTGACGGGATGGGCGAAGTCAATGGTTGTAGTGGGGCCGGGGGCTGCGGTGACGTTGATGGGAGTCTCTGCCCTGGAGAAGCCGGTGGCGTTCCAGTTACAGCCAACGGTCTCAACGGGCGGCTTAATAACAACACTGGTTCCAGTGATGGACTGGCCAAGCCCGATCCATAACAACAGCGCTAAGCTCGTGGCAAGGCCGATTCCGCCGCCCTGCAGGTAAGAGAATCATATAGGTGTAGCGCCGATGGTTGAAACAGCTTGCTATCAAAACTTAAGTTATCATGGTCGCGTACAAAGAAGCCTATACACAATACCCACATTGCCACTTAAATAAGAGGGAACCGCTCATACTCACCCACTTGTTGGCCCAGGGGAAAAGCATGCCCAGTGAGAACATCCCCAGCAAAGGGCCGCCAAGCACTCCAAACAACACATACGCGAGCTGAAAAAAACACACGACCGGTCCTTGTCATCATCAAATTACATGTACTAACGTTTGACACAGCTTCTTGTCTGGTTAAGAATAGTTGAACATGCACACGGTATACGGAATGTATTGGTTTAAAATGCGACTTAGATTCCTGACTATCATAATGAATAGGATCATATTGTCCTATACAGTGTCATATAATAGTATTACTTGTATGTATCGTTTGAAGGTTAAAAATTGAATAAGACCGACTTATATCAAGACGCGAAAGCTCTTTGACGCTCGACGATACACCTCGGGTAGAAACAGTGACCTATACATGTCAGAAAATGCCGCACAATAAGACCAAGCCTCAGCTCTTAATCTCTGTGCGAAGACCCAACAGTAAAGACGAGCATTAAGCGATATACTAACATTTGAAGCAAACTGACTGAACATTTTAAAGTGACACTCTTATTCAAAATCAGTACATACACATGTATAACCAACATAAAATTTAGAGATAAATATTTAATTACTTACTAAATAATGCATTTATGGAAAATATTCTTTACTGATAACACAATTGTAATAGCTGATCACGCAAAAATATTAAATGATTGGTGAATGCTAAAAGATTTATTGTGATTAACAATCGTCTCATAAGGTAAAATACTGTGTTTTCAGCACCTTTCTTTCAAATAAAACTCGGTATCTTTCATAAGAATCATTATTTTCGACATTTATTCATCCTTTTTGGTAAATTAACACATTTGTTTTAATGGTGGTAAATCTTATTTCAGAGTAAGAGTGCATCTTAAAGCAAGAGATCTAAACATAAGGCGACAGGACTTAGCATTTTTAAGCAATTAGAGGACGGAATGCTAGGCGACAGGACTGAACATTTTAGGCAACATGATGGACTATTAAGCGAAAGGACTGGACATTTTAAGCAAAATGTCGGAATATAAGGCAACATGACATAATATTTTAAGCATGAGGACGGAGTATTAGGAGACAGCACTGAACAATATGAGCCTACGGTCGGATTAGTAGGAGACAGCACTGAACAATATGGACATAAGGTCGGATTAGTAGGAGACAGGACTGAACAATATGAGCATAAGGTCGGATTAGTAGGAGACAGCACTGAACAATATGAGCATAAGGTCGGATAAGTAGGAGACAGCACTGAACAATATGAGCATAAGGTCGGATTAGTAGGAGACAGGACTGAACAATATGAGCATAAGGTCGGATTAGTAGGAGACAGGACTGAACAATATGAGCATAAGGTCGGATTAGTAGGAGACAGCACTGAACAATATGGACATAAGGTCGGATTAGTAGGAGACAGGACTGAACAATATGAGCCTAAGGTCGGATTAGTAGGAGACAGCACTGAATAATATGAGCATTAGGTCGGATTAGTAGGAGACAGCACTGAACAATATGAGCATAAGGTCGGATTAGTAGGAGACAGCACTGAACAATATGAGCATAAGGTCGGATTAGTAGGAGACAGCACTGAACAATATGAGCATAAGGTCGGATTAGTAGGAGACAGCACTGAACAATATGAGCATAAGGTCGGATTAGTAGGAGACAGGACTGAACAATATGAGCATAAGGTCGGATTAGTAGGAGACAGGACTGAACAATATGAGCCTACGGTCGGATTAGTAGGAGACAGCACTGAACAATATGGACATAAGGTCGGATTAGTAGGAGACAGCACTGAACAATATGAGCATAAGGTCGGATTAGTAGGAGACAGCACTGAACAATATGAGCATAAGGTCGGATTAGTAGGAGACAGGACTGAACAATATGAGCCTAAGGTCGGATTAGTAGGAGACAGCACTGAATAATATGATCATAAGGTCGGATTAGTAGGAGACAGCACTGAACAATATGAGCATAAGGTCGGATTAGTAGGAGACAGCACTGAACAATATGAGCATAAGGTCGGATTAGTAGGAGACAGCACTGAACAATATGAGCATAAGGTCGGATTAGTAGGAGACAGGACTGAACAATATGAGCATAAGGTCGGATTAGTAGGAGACAGGACTGAACAATATGAGCATAAGGTCGGATTAATAGGAGACAGGACTGCACAATATGGACATAAGGTTGGATTAGTAGGAGACAGGACCGAACAATATGAGCAAGGGGTCCGTTCATTAAGCGACAGTACTGACCATTTTAAGCAATGTGTCGGAAAATAAGGCGACAAGCCTGAACGCTTTTGTGACATTACCTATAAGGCGGATGGCGAACCATCATTTTATTCAAGCGAGATGACCAAAAAGTACGCATAAGCAAGATGTTCAAAAAGCAATCATGAGAAAGGAAAGCCAACTTAAATCCTGAATAGTTTCAGTATATTGTATCGGTGTACACACCGTGAGAATCATGGTGCCGAGCTGGGACACGAGGAATGCGAATGCCAGTGACACAAATCCGAACACGATCACTGAAAATCACACACAGATGACAGTATTGGTTCAGTTTTTTCTCGGAGAATCCAACTTCTTTAGATGTTATATTAGTATAATTATGTTAGTAGGTAATATTTTTTACTCTGATGTTGTTTTTAATGTGTATAATAACATACATTTCGAACAAAACATAAGTTGCAACATCAATTTATGTTCGCATGTTGAGTTACTGTAAGTCAGTTTTTATGTGTATCTTATCTTTATGTGTACACCCCTCCCCCAAGTTTCCATTGCGCCATGAATTGCAATAGAGATGATGACCAAAACGTAGATGCCGACCTGGGGACATAATCCTAAAGCCAAACACAGAAAATGATATTTGTTCTTTTTTTTGCTTACCGAATATCTTGGACATAATGGTTGCCCTGAAAGGTGAGATGCCCTTGCAGCACATAGGCTTGACGAAGTCTTCAAGCATCACTGCCGCCACCGCGTTTAGACCAGAGGATATCGTGCTGAAACAACATGAACCGCCATACAATTTACATTAGATTTATTATTTGACAAGTGACTTTGCATTGAAGTTAGCGGCCTAGCGGCGTGAAGTTGGCGGCCTAGCGGCGTGAAGTTGTTTTTTTCTTGGAATCTTGCTGGATTCTGAGCTCATGGAGCTTCGCATCACCCAAGAAAGGATATACGAGATCCGCAACCTACTTCCGGTTTGGTGCAACTTAAATACGTCTCTAAGTGCCAACTACAATCTTTGTTAGGATAATTACAATTCGTCGGTAAAAGTGTCATGCCTAGTCTTGTGTTTATTTCACGTATTTTGATGCTTCTTGAGACGTAGTCTCAACATGAAAAATCATATAGTGAGATTAAATTCGGAATTCAGAAAGGAAATAGTGTGTTGGATAAATTTCTTTAATTGTGGTCGAATAAATTGATAGGTAGAAAGATTTCTATCTTTTGTGATAATGAAGCAGTGTGTTGTGGGCTAACTTCTGCTAAAACCAAAGATGTGGTGTTACTTCAATGTTTGCGAGGTGGTTTTCCTCGCGTGTACTCGCGAGTTCGAGATTCGCGCCATCCACCTGACTTCCGCGGACAACAGACTCGCGGATCTACTAACCCGTTGGCATAGTGATGCTCTATAGAGTCATTTTATTAAAGTAACTTCAACATTGAATACACAGGAGATTAACGTGGATGAATCATTGTTCATGTTTAAGAATAAATGGTGATGCGCGTATCTTCATTTTTAGACACTTTTCACTTGTACAGGTGTTTGAGGCAACTATTGATTTTAGTCTGTTTACATTATCAGTAATGCTTATTTCTATTTGAAAACTTATATTTGTTAATATCAGCTGTATTTCTTTTGATAGACTTAATTCATTTCTCGCTTCTAGTTTTCTGCGTATAATTAAAAAAAATGTTTGTTTTATTTTGTTCCGTTTGAATACCACACAGTATTAAGTTTCATTAAAAGTTTTTGTGTGTGTTTTCTTTCACTATTAGATGTTGCTAACGAAGATTCTAGTGGGCTTTATTGTCTCCGTTGTCAGTTATAACTTACTCAGAAATCAGCCTTCTCTTGTAACTTACAAATATCTTGAGACGCAAATTTGTTCCTTTTTATTATTTTGTGAACACTACGACCAAAAAGACCGTCCTGTTTCTGTAAAACATTGTGTTTGTACGCTCAGTTTTTAAGTAGAAGTATGAAGTCTGTTCAATCTATCAATAACTATAACAATGGTGTACGTTTATATCACATTTTCAGAGGAGTTGTATTTCCCGTCATTTCTAATACTAGTATTTCTTTGCAGATGACTTTTAGAGGCCTAGCTAAGGTTTTGTTTCATTCTCCGCTTCAGACACCTCCGATTACGCCTGGGATATTGCTAAATATCAGAGACGTTATTGATATAGAAATTCTTTTTTACGTCACTGTTTGGTATGTTCTTGTATTTGCTTTGTATATGATGTGTAGAAAATCGACTATTGTGCCTCCTACGAAATTGTCTTTTGATGACACTAAATATTTATGTCGCAATGATGTGACCTTGTCCGATTTTGGTAATTTTGTTAACCTTAAATACGCGTAGACAAATCAATTTGGAGACAATAATGTTGTTTTACCTATGTATAAGAATGACACATCTCCGCTATGTCCAGTTGTCGCATATAGTAATATGTGTAATCTAATCCAGCAAACTCATTAGATCCTCGGTTTAGTGTCGAAAAGTCTCATTCTTTAGATCCGCTTGAAGCTTGACAGAACTTTTAAATGCATCATGAAACTTACTTCTGTATATGGAGCCTCTGAGTATACTTCACATTCTTTTACAAGAGGAGGTGAATCTTATTCGTTAAGTGTGAAGTTCCAGGTGAACTTGTTCATTTATTTGGCAACTGGGAGTCAGACTGCTATTTACGTTATTAACATTTATCTAACGAATGTTTGATTCAGGCCGCTAGACATGTAGCTCTGTCAATTTATTTATTGTTTTGGCCGAGTTTTTGTTTTGGGGGATTTGGCTGCTATTGTTCTGTATCATATGTGTGTAATAATTATGCAGCCTTTTTTCGGCCAAAATAAGATATATATTCATTTGTTGTATTTATTCCCGAAATAATTTGCATTTTTTGCTTCAAAAATCATAATTATAAGAGAAATAACTCTTGTACCTCTAGTACCTTTAATTCCTTTTCGGTAATTCTTCGCTTTATTTCCTTAATTTCGCTCTCATTCATTGTTAGAATTTAAGTCGCGGAAACGGTCGTCGAATATTTTTACCCTCCCTCCCGTCCTTCATGCACTGTTTTATATTGTAATTTTATCTTTTATTTGTAATTAAATGTATTGTGTTTTAATTAATATTTCCCCGATTTAAGGGTGATTTGGCTGCTATTGTTCTGTATCATATGTGTGAAATAATTATGCAGCCTTTTTTCGGCCAAAATAAAATATATATTCATATCATTTGTTTTATTTATTCCCGAAATAATTATGCAAGAAATCATTTCCAATGAGTAATTGCATACAACTTAAATAATCCACCACCTATGTAACTGAGAGACAAGTTGTATCGGGTCATACTGAACAACAAAGATTTATGCCGTAAAACATATACCATTACAATTTCTTCACCAAACCATGCATAAACGATTTAACGATTGACTGGTCCATCCTGCGAAACGGAGAACGTAAAACTGCAATGAGTCTCACCTTAAACTGCCACTGAAGATGGTAGAGAGGAGAAGGCCAGGCAGACCATGGTACTCATTCATGATGTCCATCGTGTACAGAGGAACCAGCTGTAACACAGTTAATAGTCATGTGACAGCCAACGTTAACACTCACATGATCATCTGTGTCTACAGAAGTTTGGATGAGCTTTGAATGACACCGTATTACTTTAGCAATAACACGACCATGGCTTGAAATCATTTCAATTCTAAATTTCCACTGATTAGGCTATTTAAAGTAATGTACTGAACAGTACAAGACGTGTATCACTATTTGTATTTTATCAAGTTTATAGAAGCATTTACGCGTGTCTGAGTTTAAAGCAGCACATTTGACCACGCTAGAGCAGTTCATTAGTAGCGTGGTTTTTGCTCACCTGGTCTGCCTTTGAGATAATGCCGAAAGAGACCGGGTCACAACGGGCCTTGGCGTAGAAGGAGAAGATGACAAGCCCGACCAGACAGCTGATCGTGATGATGGACGCCATTCCAGGCAGGTTCAACCAGATCGCCCTGTGGAAAAAGACACTCATGGTAACTGCAGGAATGGATTTGGATATATATTTCCTGCACAACGTTAAAACGAATATGTGTGTAGCCGTTTTACTTGTTATATGTTTTAAAGTTACGGAGATGATAGACTAAGGCGACTATAAATTGATTGATAGATTTGCACCCCCGCCCGCCCCCTCTTTTGTCCGCCGCCCCTTAGATTTATTGACTCAAAGACTCAAATAAAAATGTTGAACTACGTAGGTTCTTTATTATTACATATCGGTCTGGTTATGTCCGGGAACGGCGTTTATTCATACCTACGGTGTCGATGTGTTACGATCGTGTTCGTGGTTTGTCTAAAACAGTGTAAATAGTCCTTTATGCAATAAGAAAGAACATGAATTTTTAATACAAATTCAACGGTGAAACAGTCATCTAAGAAAATAAAAAAATAAAATAAAATAATGTCACCCGAAAAGAATGGATGAAAAATCAAGCAATTACTTTATATTGGCCTAAATGTTAGCCTATCGCTATGTTATTGTTCGGCCACCAATGAGTCAGTACTCATTAATGCAGGCGTCAAACTGTCCCGAAATTGACATCAGATGGACTCTCGAAAAAGAAAATGTTAAAATTCGGCTCTGACCGTAAAACCATCGGGCTATTCGTGAGGGCATCTTAAGCCATCGTATGACTGTCGGTGGAGTTTCTCAAGCTCCGGCAGCAACTTCATGAGCGGTTGAAAAATATTAAGCATGCCAAAACATTCCCAGGTGACCGACTTTGCGAAGGTTCATTTTCGTGTTGAATTCATGTGTCAATGTTCCCCTTCGTAAGGCCATCGTGAGGGCATCTGGTCAAATCGTGTCATCTTCGTCATTACCACGTGTGGTCATCGGTGTCATCGGGCATTTTCGTCTCACGAACACAATACGACGTAAACAAAAAGCGGCCAAACTATCTAAGGAAGGCAACACAAAGCAGAACTTCTCTACTTGAAGCCCTCTCAATGCCGTCGTGTAGACGTCATGTATCCATCGTGTTATTATAAGTTACGGGGTTAGTAGGTGTACCGATATGGGATATACGGGGCAAAGAAACCACATGGTTTTCCGTATATCCCATGTCGGGTCATCTACTAACCCCGTAACGTATATATCACGTCGAAATCCTGTTTACATGTTCAAATGTTTCATTTATTCATCGGGATCGGAAAATAGACGCCATTTTGGTACGATATAAATTTGGTGACCCAATATGGAAAAATATGGGGTCACCGCGTGACCAGTCCTGGACCAATTGCGTTGCGACGTTTATGTTGGAGGCGTGATATAGTACGCTGACATCGGGATGGGATCTCGGTGTCTGCGAAAACAGATTTTGAGTAACTCAAGCGTTTCCCATGTTTAATGGTAACGTGGGCATATATGCCAGCTTCAGATCATCTTCCTCAGTCCGTCAAACCGAAAGCCGGTACCAGTACTTGTAGCTCGTTTGCTAGCGCTCGGCAGCAAAAGGGCAGTACTGGATAAATGGTGTACTGGTTCAAACCAGAAAAGTTGTATCCCGTGTACTGGATGGATCAAACCATAATGCAGCCAATAGCCACGGGCAGACCTAAATGAATTCAAATAATCGAACAAACATCTTCCTTCCTTATCCTTGAGCAACTCTACAGGGCAGCGGTGTGTGTAACTCCCAATGCTTCAGCTATTATACTTTATCTCAATTCAGTTCATGTAAACTGACATTCTTTGATGATGAGACAACCAGGAAAAAAAAATGCTTTTTGATGCACCTCTTACAGGCCAAGCACCTCCTCACGTACTTGAAGTTAGCGGCCTAGCGGCCCAAAAGGTGTGAAGTTAGCGGCATAGCGGCGTGAAGTTGGCAGCCTAGCGGCCTATTTTTTTCTCTATTTCAAAGCAATTGTTCATGCGTTTTCTTGGAAAACAATGATAAATCATTTTTTTATTCATACAGTAACACAGCAGCCTTAAATTGTTTTCTTTTCAGAGCATTTTAATATGCGTTGTCTTCTAAAACAATGATAAATTAACTGTTTTAGTGCAAAAATTATCAATCAGAAGCAATCATAAAAAAAATCCCAAAAAGTCGATCAAGCAGTTCAGCGGCCTAGCGGCGTGAAGTTAGCGGCCTAGCGGCCCAAAATGGTATCCTATTTCAAAGCAGGTATACAGGCCCTTTCTTATAAAACAATGATATATTTACTGTTTTATGCCCAAATGATCACTGTGAAGCGATTATCAAAAAAACGACGATCAATCAGTCAGCTATTTCAAAGCATGTAAACATGCCCGTCTCTAAAACAATGATATATTTACTGTTTTTATGCACAAATTATCACCCTGAAGTGATTTAAACTTTTTTTCCAAAAGTCGATCAAGCACTTCAACGGCCTGGCGGGCCTAAAATGGTATCTTATTTCAAAACATGTACACATGCCTTTTCTTCTAAAACAAAGATACATTGACTGTTTTTATGAACAAATTATCACTCTGAAGCGACTATCAACACTGTTTTGTTTTTATGTTCCTGGGAAGGGGCAAACAGAGTCAAAGGATTAAACCAAGGTCCATGCGGGTCAGGAAATTGCTGTCTGACAAAAGAAGAGCTCGCTGTTGACATTATATACCACTCTAATCAATGAGCTGAAGAAAAAAGATGAGAACAAAACAACACTTCCCAGACGCCTCTACGATAAGGTCTCTTCAATGATAGAAGGCAGCAGAGAGGTGAAGGACAGAAAGTTTTGGTTCAAGCTGTCCATCAATTCTACGACACCAATGGCATGCGGTGTCAATAATCAAAGCTTGTCCTACAACTTCAGAGTTGCTCCAAACGCCATCTCCCTCAATATTAATGAAGTATGCGATTGATTAATATGAATACCAATTATTTATTTCAAACTTGTAAAAGTAGGTCAAGTCTATTAAGCTTAAAACTTGCTCGATACAACTAGTTTTATGATCATTGCAGTTTACATGCAGTATATATGGAAAAGCGCAAAAACCAGATGATATGAATCGGTTTGCGGTATATGTATTTATTCATGAGCACCTAGAGCTCGAGTTTTGTTTCAAAATCCATACGCTGTCTTTATCATGTTTTATTATCAAATCAACACTCCATCAGTACATATTCTCACTCTTAGGACCTGATCAGACGTATACACCCACACTAAATCTGGGGAAAGACACACTCATACCTCGGACGCATACTGAAACGTCGGGTCTGAACAAACAAATGCTCAGACATTGGCTCTGGGCATACTTACCCTTTGGATATGGGCAAACGTTTACCCGCACTTTGGATCTGGGCAAACACATACTTATACTTAAGATGTTGAAAACATATTCGTACTTTAGATCTGGGAAAACACACACTCACACTTTAAATGTGGGCAAAACGTGCTCACATTTAACATGCATGCACACGCGCACGCACGCACGCACGCACGCACACCCATTGGCCTTTGTCGTACAACCACTTACACTGGAGCTGTGACGCACTGTACGTGACATAACTATCCTTTCGAATAAACACACTTAAGACCTGTAGGAAAAATGATATACACATATTATTTCAATATGTATCAATACAAATACTCACAGTTTGGCCCTGGTGATGCTGGAGACGGATATGGCCCGCTGTACCTGTGCCTGGTTTGTGCCGAACACGCAGCACCAGAACACGGCCCCTCCAAACACCACCGTCCAAACCGAGTGACGCATCCGGGGGTCCGTATTGAACCTGGGCAAACATAAAACACACACATATGAGAGAGAGAGAGAGAGAGAGAGAGAGAGAGAGAGAGAGAGAGGGGAAGGACGTTACTACAATTAGTTACAATTAAGGATATGCTTAAGAATATCACCAATTCCATCTTGAAAAACAAGGCATTGTTTTCATGTTTACAATATCTTAACATCCTTTTACGTACGTGATTGGTACGCAGTGTGTGAATTGTGTGTGTGGTTTTTTTTTACTGTAGAGAAGAGAAGATAAGTTATTTTTGGACTCAAATACACTTCTTTTGCAGATGTAAAAAAATAAAAACCTTTCTACCTTTGTTCAGTTATAGGCCCTACCATTTTTAAACAAAATTTCAAAGTCTGAAATACACGCCGCAATGAAAATTGGTAACTACCTACTTTGTGCGAACTACCAACGTAAATTTCATTGCTAAAACTTAACACGCCAAAAAATTGTGTCGATCATGTGGACGCGAGACATTGACATGGGCCTATATGGCGATTAAACAAATATCCAACCGTTTCATCAGCCATACACCGAAACGGACAGTAGTCTTCAAACAGACAAAAAAGATGTATTTTTTTCTTGACCGTCATTGGCTCATTCACTTAACAGTAGGACGACGACCAAATGCTCGGACAATGCCAGCAGTTGGACGTTATACAAACTGTTAACAACAAATGCCCACTAGATATCCACGTAACATTTTTTTATCAATGGTGATTCCATACTCTATGTTTCGCAACTGTTACAAAACTAATAAGTTTTAATGAAACTGATCTGTACTCGAAGAAAACGATCCTGCCGTGCTCGTCCGCGGTCCTCCAGACCTCGTCTATGCCGCCCAGTAGGTTAGCCCCCATGGCTACCATGGTGATCATCCCCCCGTACACGATCACCATCTGTAATGTGTCCGCCCACAACACCGCCTTCATACCGCCCTACGGGAAACAGACAGCGTAGATGTAGTTAAATGTCGATAGTAATTTAGCTCGATCATAAGATTCAACTTAGCCGATAGTTAATGTTTGCTTTCATGGTACAAACCAGGAGTATACTATTAGAACACATGAAAAACCTGTAACCTATTTGCTGTCAGGTGAAACTTGAGACCTATCTGCTGTCAGGCGGAACCTGTGACCAATTTGCTGTCAGGTGAAACCTGTGACATATCTGCTGTCAGGTGAAACCTGTGACCTATTTATCTGTCAGGTAAAACCTGTGACCTATCTGCTGTCAGGTGAAACCTGTGACCTATTTTTCTGTCAGGTAAAACCTGTGACTTATCTGCTGTCAGGTGAAACCTGTGACCTATTTTTCTGTCAGGTGAAACCTGTGACCTATCTGCTGTCTGGTGAAACCTGTAACATATCTGCTGTCAGATGGAGCTTTTGATATATCTGCTTTCAGGTGAAACCTGTGACCTATTTTTCTGTCAGGTAAAACCTGTGACCTATCTGCTGTCAGGTGAAACCTGTGACCTATCTGCTGTCATGTGAAACCTGTGACCTATCTGCTGTCAGGTGAAACCTGTGACCTATCTGCTGTCAGATGGAACATGTGACCTATCTGCTGTCAGATGGAACCTGTGACATATCTGCTGTCAGGTGAAACCTGTGACCTATCTTATATCTGGTGAAACCTGTGACCTATCTGCTGTCAGGTGAAACCTGTGACCTATTTTTCTGTTAGGTGAAACCTGTGACCTATCTTATATCTGGTGAAACCTGTGACATATCTGCTGACAGGTGAACCCTTTGACCTATCTGCTGTCAGGTGAAACCTGTGACCTATTTGCTGTAAGGTGAAACCTGTGACCTATCTGCTGTCCGGTGAAACCTGTGACCTATCTGCTCTCAGATGGAACCTGTGACCTATCTCCTGTCCGGTGGAACATGTGTCATGTGACCCATTTAATGCCAGAGGGAACCTGTGACCTATTTGCAGCGAGGTAAAGCATGTGACCTCTTTGCTGCCAGGTGGAAGCTGTAACAAATTTGCTGCCTGATAGAAAGTGTGATATTGTTGCTGTCAGGTGGAAAGTGTGACCTATTTGCTGTCAGTTGGAAAGTGTGATCTATTTACTGCCGGGTGGAGTCTGTGACCTATTTGCTGCCAGGAAGAACCTCTGACCTATTTGCATTCAGGTTAAACATGTGACCCTTTTGCTGTCAGGTCGAACCTGTGACCTATATGCTGTCAGGTCAAAGCTGGTATCTATTTTATATCCGTTCGAACCCGGGTCCTAATTGATGCCAGATGGAACCTGTGACCTATCTGCTGTAAGTGGAAACGGACACTTGTAACCACTGAGTGCATAATCGAGTACAATGATTGTAAACTTTGAACTGATTCTCTCTATCAAATGTGTAAGTAAGTTCCATATTTAAGATGAATAGAACTTAAGACTAAAAAATTATACATGTATATTTCTATATATATATGCCATATTTACTTATAAGCCCTGTTCACTTACCAGGGCGGTGTAGAAGGTGCAGACGAGACTCACAGCGCAAATGGACCCCCACAGGCTCAGCCCAGTCACTTTTGAAAAAAATGAGAAGTCAGTTTTTACGTATCCGATTCACAAATATGTGGAGTTTCGACGCCTGGTTGCCCCATATTTACTGAAGGTATCATTTGAAAGGGGGTCGTGTGCAAATAGGAATAAAAATGATTATTTCTTAAATAGCATAAAAAGCTTTTTTGTCCTTGAACAATTGGGAAATAGTGCAAATGTCTGGCGTCCAATTTCAGTGTAAATACAGAGTAAATAAATCAACTGTAAATTTAAAAGTATATTTTAATGCATGTTCGCCATAAACATATTTGTTAACAGGGTTTTTAGAGAACGAGCGTAGATGTGGGTCGGATTCTTTTAAGGCGGAAAGCGTATACGGTTGACACAATTAAGCAAATTAAGAATATGAAATAGACATGATAGCATACTATTTTGACAAGTTAACATTTAAGAAGATAGAATACTTCATTGATAAAATAGAACGTAAAATATCACAAAGTAAGACAATTTCGACGTTATATACACAAGTAGAGTATGTGGTTACACCTTTCATTCTTATTCTGTTGAAAAGTCATGGACGAGTATGAATTCATCAAAGACGGAAAACTTAATTAACAACAACATGTATTTACTTCAGAAAGGAAATCATATTAACAAAATTCTGAAAATGACAGTTATATCTCAAATGAATCTGTATAAGAAGACACTGAAACTGAATTTAATGTTAATACTCTAAATAAAATATTCTTAGGGAATGGGTGTGCAACTGCAAATAATTACAAATAAAATGCGATTTGGATTTTTTTTTCTTCTCCAAAACAGGTAGATGATGTTGTGGTCGCTGCTGCTGCTATTAGAATTGCTTACCTGCATTCAACGCTAATGACGGAGCATACAAGACTATCGCCATATAAAACATCTGAAATCATACAACATAAACAACCAAATATATTGGATCATACATAGCTATTCATTACGAATATTTACTTTTGCTTTTGACTCTAACGGAATACCTTGAATTTGTGAAAACGATAAAGCCATTATTTTATGATCTAGCCGAATATTGATTTTTAAATATATACTGCATGAAAACGAAGACAGAGTAATGCAAAACAGCGCAAGAGAAGACAGACGTAGAGAAGACAAAGGAAGCGAAGACAGGGGAAGAGAAGAGAGAGGTTGAGAAGACAGAGGAAGTGAAAACGGAGTAAGAGAAGACAGAGGGAGAGAAGAGAGAGGTTGAGAAGACTGAGGAAGTGAAAACGTAGTAAGCGAAGACAGAGGAAGAGAAGAGAGAGGTTGAGAAGACTGAGGAAGTGAAAACGGAGTAAGAGAAGACAGAGGGAGAGAAGACAGAGGAAGAGAAGACAGAGGAAGAGAAAATAGAGGTTAAAAAGACAGAGAAAGAGAAGACAGAGGAAGAGAATAAAGGGAGGAGAGGGCGGGGAAAGCGAAGACAGAGGTAGAGAAGACAGAGGGAGAGAAAACCGAGTCATAGAAGACAAAGGTAGAGAAGACAGAGGTGAAAAAATACAGAGTAAGATAATACAGAGTGATTGAAGACATAGGTAGAGAAGGCAGAGGTAGAGAAAACTGAGGTATAAAGACAGCGGTAGAGAAGACAGATGTACAAAAGACATTGTTAGATACGACAGAGGAAGAGACGACGTGGATAAAGAAGGTAATAAGACAGGGATAGAGAAAACAGGGTAAAAAAGACAAGATGAAGAGATGGCAGAAGTAGAGAAGACAGAGGAAGATAAGACAGACGTAGAGCAGACAGAGATAGTGAAGACAGAGGAAGGGATGTGATCGGTAGAGAAAACAGAGTAAGGGAAGACATATGTAAAGAAATCAGAGAAAGGGAAAACATGTGTAGAAGAAGAGAGACATACAGAAGACGGAAGTAGAAAAGACGGAGTAAGGGAAGCCAAAGGTAAAGGAGAGAGAGGTAAAGAATACCGAAGTAGAATAGGCCGGGAAAGAGAAGGTAGAGGTAGAGAAGACGGAGGACGTGAAGACAGGGGTAGAAAAGACAGAGGAAGAGAAAACAGGTGTAGAGAAAACAGAGGAAGGGGAAACGGAAAGTATATCTTGACAAAATTCTAGACGTACCATCCAAACAAGGTAAGTGATGCTAGCTAGGACCCGAGTTGGATGACCAAACCGCATCTCTGCGTACTGAAATCATAATAAAATGTGCACCGCTTTGTGGCATCCCTTTTATCAATTTGGAATACAAACCACCGGAACATACATGAAACAAGAATCTCTCTTTAAAGTTGGGTATATTCTAACAAGAAATAGCTCAAAGAGTTATTTTCCGGCATGAATAACACACATGTAATATGTATGTCAAAACATAGCAAAGAGCTGAACACTCGGAAATAAAATCGTGGTACATGGTAACAATTTTGACTCAAGTTAATCTAAATTTGTGCGTACTGATGTAATGCACGCATATCTTTTTCACCATATTGACACGGACAATTTAAGTGGGTTTCGTCAGGATCCGCTATTGTCAACGCGCTAGGCAAATATTTAATCTACGTTTATGCAGGCTTTGCTAAATATATAAATTCAAATTAGTAACGAGCACGGATGAATGATAGAGAGGCATGTCTTTATTTGCATTTGCAAATACACGTTGAAGTGAATTTCATTATTATGTCCCAGTCCAAATAAGTACATTAAAATATTTGGTCATGCTGGAAATTCTTATCTTACCCACGGGAAAAGAAAAAAAAATACCCGTATGTAAAAATGAATTGAAATACATTTTTACAATAATTGGTCAACTGAGACGGGAGAAGTGGAATCTACCATGGCGCAGGATGTTGTGACAGTAGATGCAGTGACATTATCCTAAGGCATTTCTGTGCAGAATAATTACAGTTAAACATCGGTTGATGTCAAAACTATGATTGAACAGTTTAAATAGTAAAACCGATTTGTGTTGGCTAAGTACGACTGCATTTAATTAAAGCAAAATAAAAGTATGGCAAACCTATAGTATGGTCATATATGCGCTGATATTGTATGGAAAAGTATCTCCATTATATTTATCATGCATTAACGGTCTGAATACCAGAAACAAGGAAGTCCATGGCAGATGTTGTGTGTTTCAGCTCGACGGACTGTGTTTGTCTGCTGTGGGCGTCAAATGATTCGAGTCCTACCTGAAATACGCTCGTGATGCCGAGGTTGTAGAAAATAGGGATGAAGATGTGGCCGGCGCCGATGGCCGTGATGATGAAGGCGACGGAAATCCACCAGTACATCGTGCTGTACACGTACACTTCCGCCGGCGTGCCTAGGATCGTGATCGCCGAGATGAAGCTAGACAAAAGCGACATCGCCACCGGAATCGGGTGCATGGACCGGCCCGCTAATAAGTAATCGTCAGTTGTCTGCTTGTTCCGGTCTTTGATAGCATAGAAGACGCCGATGGCGGCGGAGATGCCGAGCGTGCAGCCAAACACGGCGTAGTCGGCGGCGTGAAAGGTGGGGATCTTCCCGGTCTCGTAGCTGTAGCCCTCGGACGGCATCGCTGCGTGTATCAGATTTCTCGGATCGCCAATATGGCTGTTAAGCTGTCACAAGTGTGATCGCCCTATCGCACGTTCCAATATATTCCGTTTCTACTATTTAAGACACACGTTATACGAACATAATTATGATGCCGAGTCCATTCACATTAAAATAATCGTAAACGTTTGTTGATGCTAGATCTGAGGTCACACACACACCTCAGTTTTTGAAGTCAGTGTTATACCAGGACAAGTTGATGACAAATTGATGTTATGTTGAAGGCTTCTCATCCAGTCGTGGATGTTTTCCAACCGCTTGCGTTTATTTATAGACTGGCGCGAATGCGATCAACCTTTTAAGCTCGCGCGAACAAAATGAGGAGATGAACCTATTCGGCTGTCAAATAGAATTGCTCCTCATGCAACAGGTTTGCAAAAAAAGGCCATGGTTTGTGATCGTGTTTTAAAAAAGAAATTGGAAAAAAACAACAACAAAAAACAAGTAAATATTTGATAAGGGATGTAAAGCATATCTTTAAAAAATAAAGGATTTATTTATGGGCAAATATTAATGTAAATATATGAAAACAGCTGACGGCGGAATATCCAGGAGCGGATCCAGGATTTGACGTTGGAGGGCCCGTATATTAGGGGCATTATCTTTTGACTTGCGCCCTCCCTCGGGATCTATCTGGTTTAAGGTGTTGGAAGGGGGGTTTGGTCCCTTGGTCCCGGGAGCTTCCCAAAGAAAACAATGTTAAGTCATAAATGGGGCATTTTAGGCGCAATTTATTAATTTTCTATGGTAGTTTCTAGCTTTTTGAATACAGCACTTCTTTTAACTTTAAATATCAAACCAGACCTTTAAAAACCCATGCATCATAAACCTCAATATTCATATTACAAATCAGTGTTATTAATATTTATTTTTTTTTATTTAATTTTTATATAACACTTGTTGATGTATGATTTTTTTATATTTAAAATGCATTATTATTATGTCCGGCTCATTTGACCTAAGTGATAAAAAAAGCATATGGTTTGTATGCAGATATAAGCGATTTTTTGGCGTCCGTTTTTGGCGTCTGGTATTTTTTTTTTTTTGCACCAGTCAATTGTGACCACGCCCCCCCCCCCCAGGTCGGGGGAACAGCGTGAACTTTGACTTTCGGTCCAGCCAAGCTCGGGTAAAATCCCCGACCTGCTGGTAAAATCGCCGCCAAATGGCCCCGCACTCCAGGGACCCTAGGTAAGGCCCATTCCCCGCTATTTTTGGCGCGAAAACAAAACCACTGCATGCACCGGCACTGCGGGGTCACCTGGAAGGTAAAACACGGCTCATTTCCCCGTGTTTATGAAAAGCACCCAATCTGGGAACTAGTTTCTTTGGAGAACCTGAGCATGTCTCATCACTTGGGTTCAAATTTATCATTAGTAGTGTGGTAATGGGGGGGGGGGGGGCACTTGGGGCCGAAAGCCACTTGGGGCCAAAAGCCACCTGGGGCCAAAAGCCACCCGGGGCTAAAAGTCAATTTTACAGTGTTAAGTTTCTTTACTCATTGATAGAACAGATTACAAAGAAGGCTTTGGGTGCAACCGCTAAAAAGGAAGACTGCAAAAGAGGTTTTAAGCGCTATGAAGAAACTATTTTAAGGGGCAACGAACATTAATTTATAATAACTCGTTCAATACCTTTCAACCGAATCTGTTTTATCAATGAGTAAAGAAACTTAACACTGTTTAGTGTTTAAAACCAAGGTAAACGTAACCGCAGAAAGTAGTATGAATAGATAACATGAAAACTGCGTCAATACACATTTTACAAAGTATGACTAATACTCAAAATACTATCTCATATTCTTAAACCCTATTGTATGACTTCGTATGAAAAAAGTATCGCATCATCGCCCTCGTTGCCCCTTAAAATAGTTTCTTCATAGCGCTTAAGACCTCTTTTGCAGTCTTCCTTTTTAGCGGTTGCACCCAAAGCCTTCTCGATAGTATATCAATTGCACAAAGCAGATTTCGAACGTCATCATTCTGCTCGGCTAGGTTAAACACCGACAAAAGATCTATATCCAATTGCTCACCGATGGCTGACACACGTACATTTGCTGTCTTAAATTTATGACGTCTCAGCCTCTGGAGAGAACAGGCGTCCTGATCATTTAACCATTGTTTAACGTACTTCTTCGTAAAAATTCCAGGATGCTTTTGCTCAACCGCGTCAAACAGCTTCTGAGGTCCAGCAAATGCGACAGGGTTTCCACTGTTAAAATAATACCGTCGTAAAATATCACCCCTTTCTGTGTCAGCCATGTTTAACGGTACAATGATGATATTGCTGACTTATATCCCAGTTATATACGGAGTCAATGACCAGCAGAGCTCGTAAGGTATGTATCTAACATAAGCTACTCTAATAGGTGTTAAGCGAAACCGGAGTATGCAGTTTACCCTGGTATAGCGCTCGTAATGTATGACAATATACACCCCACCTCTAGGGTTAAGGTCGAGGTGAAGGACTCCAGTAAGGGTTAGCTCGACTACGTCACACGTATACCATGGTTTAAGTGGCTCTTTCCCCCAGGTGGCTTTTGGCCCCGGGTGGCTTTTAGCCCTCAGGTGGATTTTGGCCCCAGGTGGCTTTTGGCCCCAAGTGGCTTTCGGCCCCAAGTGGCTCCCCCCCCCCCCCCCCCTTTACCACACTACTATCATTGGCATGAATGCTATTCCGGTTTCTTTCCCGGATACTCTTCTTCTGCTTTGTAGTACAGTTGCATAAAACCTGGACTTCTTGAGCTCAGAGTCCAGGTGGTTTTTGAAAGTAAATCGAGATGTTCATTCTCTGTAATTCATTTACCAAGTGGTCAGACTCTGCCTGTAGGTTTTGGCTCAACATAATTTATGCAAGTTACATGCCAAGCTCTACAATATCTTCTAAGGGTATTTCTTTCTTGGGTATTGGCATATGTACATCTACTCCAGGGCATGTACAAGATGTAGTGTAGACATATAGGTATGAGTACTTTAACAAGTTAATCAATTTTAGTTTTATTCTAAAAATAACAAGACAACATATACAAAATATAGAGAATTCTACTAGACATGGTATATTGAGAACTTCAAAGTTCCTCGTATCACATACAGACAAAAGAAATACTGAATAAAAAAATGAACTAAAATTGTGCTTCAGCGTTAATAATACTAATAGCTTTAACATTGATTTCTTGCTTGGGTGAGTCTACTTAGCTAACTCTAGATCTAAAAGTGGACAGACAAGCCGGGTATATCAACATTCAACCCTACAGTTTAAAACAACAAGCCGGGCATTTCAACATTCAACCCTACAGTTTAAAA